>NC_081183.1:108735438-109035438 GCF_029867415.1 Vicia villosa
GGTTTGCTGCCCCCTTTTGATGTTTTTAATCAATTGTGTTGTAATAAAATGTGTTAGGGCCCAACTTGTCAAAATTTGCCCAAAACACATATTTTTTGTGTTTTTAAACATTCTAAAGCTCTTAAAGCTTATAAATTTTGTGGCTTTTATATTTCTAAGTAAATAATGGGCTCAAGAAATGAATAAGAAAAACCTTTAATCAAAGTGGCTATAAATTGCAATTATTCATCGAGACAATGAATATCCACTTTCTCTACCACCTTTAATGTGTGACATTTCATTGCCAAGTCATTATTGATAGGGTAATGGGTTGAAGTTGTAAAGTTTAATGAGTTATTATTGTAAGCTACCCTTTACCTATAAATAGGGAGCTAAACATGAATTAAAAAGCAAGTTGAATTTTAATAAACACTTTGTGTGATTTTAAGAGCTTTGCTCCTTTGGTTCTGGATTGGATCAGGTTTTTGATCTTATCAAGAAACTAAGTTTCTTGTGATGATATTCACTTAAGGCTTATCATCCTTTCTAATTTATACAAAGAGTGTGGCGCCCCATTTCTACTCTTTTCCATCAATTTCTATCTTCATTTTTCTTTGTTTCAATTCTGCCCAAAGTAAAAGATATCTTGTAATTTTGTGATTTATACTTTATATTATCATCATCATAAATTATGAGTTTCACAACAATAACAAAGTATGAGGAAAATGACTGAATTAAAAATCGGTTAGCCATCAATTAATATTTACAATGTGAAAATACTATTTTTTTCCGTAGTACAAATTATTTAAAAGACCAAAATACCCTTTTTATACTGGCACAAGTTTTTTAAAATACATAAATACCCTTTTATTTTCTACTAAAAATATATATATATTTTCTCTCTCATTCTCCTCTATTAATATTTAGAATGTAAAAATAATCTTTTGTCCCTAGTACAAGTTATTAAAAGACAAAAATACCCTTTATTAATATATAAATTATATATTAATAAAAAATAAAAGAGTATTTTTGTCTTTTAATATATTGCAATCTGCAACCTCCGATCTCCGATCAATTAAGATTCTCTTAGTGATGCAAATATATATTTAAAGGGTATTTTAGTAAATGTTACTTTATTTTATTTGTCATGTCCATTGTTTATCAAACATTGTACATGACAAAAAGTTGTTAAGTACTTTAAAGACATGTATTGTACTGTTCTGTCTTGTACTTACGATTTTGCAAATCAAACACACCCCCGTAGGAATAGAATTTTACAGAAACACAAAATATAACTTAAAAAAATACAATAATGTCAATTGTATTGGCAAGCATCGCATTTTTTACATATCTCATTAGGTGACACACTTTTTACATATTTCATTGAGAATTAGTTTGAATACATGAATACATAAAAGTTAAAGTTTAAAATAATGGGTAAGATGGTACAAGAAAATCTCATTTTCAGCTTCATCTATCCCGATACAAAATGGTTCCGGACTAGGGATGGCAACAGGTCTGGTCGGTTGCGGGTTTCACACTACCCAAACCATATATATATAACATATATATATATATATATATATATATATATATATATATATATATATATATATATATATATATATATATATATATATATATATATATATGTGTGTGTGTGTGAAATGTATAATATAATGTATGTTATAATATATATATGATATAAAATGTATAATATAATATATATATATATATATATATATATATATATATATATATATATATATATATATATATATATATATATATATATATATATATATATATATATATGTTATATTATACATTTTATATCATATATATATTATAAAATATATTATATTATACATATTATATATATATATATTATATTATACATATTATATATATATATATATATATATATATATATATATATATATATATAAGGAGGGTTATATTTACTCCAGGAGTAAGTTATTATAAGTTACTCCAGATCTATACCATTGATTCTTTTCAATCTAGTGGTTAAAAATAATAAGTAATTAAATGTGGAGAGAGAAAACTATTACTTATTATTTTTAACCATTAGATTGAGAAGAATCAACGGTCTAGATTTGAAGTAAGTTATAATAACTTACTCTGTAAGTTATAATAACTTACTCTTGGAGTAAATATAACCCTCCTCATATATATATATATATATATATATATATATATATATATATATATATATATATATATATATATATATATAAACGGGTGTGATTTCGGGTGCGGGTTTCACACTACCCAAACCCACACCCGAAATATCGGGTGACACCCGAACCCAAACCCGAACTCATTCAACTCGGGTTTTCAACCGTTGACTCGGGTTCGGGTGCGGGTGGGCCCCGCGGGTTTGGGTATACTTGTCATCCCTAATCAGAAGAATCAAATCAGAATATTTGAAGATTATATAGTTTCTAAATATGGAGATATTCACGGAAACTAACAGGTTGAAGACCTTGATTGTAGCAGAAGTAAGTGCTAATATGTAACAGCAAATATGCTGTGATTGAAGGCCCAAATCCAGTTGGGTATAGGTTATAAATAGAAGTGTTTGTAACATAGAAAACAAGACAACCAAGACTAGAACAGATGTAATCATTAGGGTTTGTCGTGTGAACCTCCTGGGCTGTGGGAAGGTCATTGTAGTCCTCGAAGCCTGTAGGCAAGAGGAGTATGTATTGTTCTTGGAGGAAGCTTTGAAGTAACTCCAAGGTTGTGTTCATAGTCAAGAGTCCTGGCTAGGAATTCTCATGGAAGTATGTCTTCCAAACTGTTTATCTGTGTGATCTGAATGTGTTGGGTATTAGGTCGTTGCTACAGCTTCTGGGACTGGAGAACCGTACAACATTACTGCAGTAATAGGAAATGGGATGGGGTTATTTCATATCTAGAGAGGATCTAGGTAGAAGGTTCATTGGGTAGGGATTAAGTGAGGGGTTGTAAACTGGGACTATTTAGCTCTGAATTAATACTGCTGATAGTGGACTTCTTTCCTGGCTTGGTATGCCCCCATTGTAGGTATGTTTTTCACTGAAATGGGTCAACAATTACTGGTGTCATTTATCTTTCAGTTTGGCATAAATATATGTATACACCTTGCTGATGTTTCTTGACAGATCACATGTCTCAACATCTCTCAAGACATCTGGATCTGTTATACCAGAATTTCAATGTTGGAACGTCAATGTGTACATGGTTCCTTTAAGTCTAGGATGGACTATGTTGAGCATCGAAAGCTACGGTATGTTTTGGTGTTGGTTTGATTTATTTTTAAACCTAAGGTCGTACTGCCGATACGTGGGATATTGTGATTAGGTACAAAACACTGTGCCTAGAAGATGATGAGGAACTGTTAAGGAAATTGTGCTGCATGGTATCTCTTTCAAACCTGGTTCTCTTAGAATTAGGGTTTGATCTCCTCAGAAACTGCACTCATGGTTGGGTATGAACAAAGTTGGCTCAGACAAAGTTGCCAACGGTACTTGAATTCTGGTTCTCAAGTCCACTCATAAAGGCACTTTAGTATGGCTGATAGGTTACTTCTACAAATAACATGAAGAAAGATTGAAACCATTCAGGTTAGTCTCAATTAGATTCTTCATATCTCTTAACTCCTTTCTGGAAGTAACTATGAATCTGGATATTCGAGGTATAGCTGGGCCGTCTGTATTGGAGATTGTCTAATAAGGATGGTGTAATATTCTTAGCACCAAGTTCAGCTGTATGGAAGGAACTGATGTTCTATGGAATGTTAGAACATTACTTCAGCAGGTATGCAGCTACAGGTTGGAGAACATATGTTTTGGGTGCTAAACAAAATATTATGAATATTTCTGTTTGGAACCTACTCTTGACCTGGAAGAGGAGACATCTGATTTGTGCAAATTGATCAGGACACGATCAACAGTCTTTCTACCTCTGTGTCAGTTTATTTCTGAACAAGGTATATGGATGTACAATAGTCGAGCTCTTGAGAAGAACTCATAAAGGCACCACCATTGGAGCCCTTATGAAGGATCGGCTCATGCCTGAAAGTTTCTTTGGATCAAAGGAATCAGTTTGATGAAACTTGGGTTATGATAATGGAACAGATTCTACTTGTCTTGAAGGCTGTGTCAGACATAATGTCCTGACATCTGTTCACTGAGAATTTATTTTTCTCAATATTCCTGGTAGTATTGTTCAAGAATAATGTGGAGGTCGCGTGCTCATGCTTGATTCATTAATCAAGTCCTTGAAATGATGGAACTCCTGTTCTATTAGTAAAGTCTTCCAAAGGGTGTTAAGCATTGGAGACACATTAACCATCTCTATGTGTTCCAAATCATCTAGGAAGAACCTTTCAACTAATGCAATGAGGAAATACGTCTCTAGAATCAACGGATTGGGTGTCCTGGTATTTTCGTGAAAGGTATCCTTATTTGGATTCACCTATGTTGTGTCCTCACATAATGAGTCTGTGGTAGTTCAAGGAATATCGTGGATCCTTGTGCTATGAAGAAGTGGACTAAGTCTGAATAATCTACTCTTAACGAGTAAAAACCAGTTAATGCCATCTGCCTCAGATACCGAGTAGAGGGAATCTCATCTATAGGTGCAGAAAATGGCATCCAAACATCTCATAGCCAGACAGGAGGTCTGTATGTTGTGCATATGAGATATGGTCTTTAAAGGGTTGATCAACTATCAACGGTTGATTCTCTTGAATCCCCTACAAGTATGGTAGGCGCTATGGAAGTCATCTCCAGAACAATAGCAAGATTCTGAAAGTCAGATTAATGTCAAAATTGATGATTGAACATCACTTCAGTTCTCTGCTTCTTCAACTAAGGAAGGTTATTCAATTCAGGATATGATCAAGGGTCAAGTAACTGACCAGAGAAGGAACGGCTAATGTGACTATGTGAAGAATCCACTCCCCTCAGGTGGTGCTTAATATTGTTAATTGTTGTCTTCTTTGCAATTTAGAGACAGACTTATCAGCTGATTGTACCTCTAAAGGAAGTGAAACACATCATCTGCTGGTTGTATAAAGATCAGCACGTAATTGATGAACAACCTTGACAAGTTCAGGGTATAAATCTGAAGGATGTGCAAGTCTGCTTTCTGACCTAATGGTGTCAAGAAATGATTGAGAGCTTATTTATCTCGCAAGTTGCAGTGGTGAGACTTCTGTTTGAGCTTCTTGAAGGACTTCAATGCACAATAAGTCCTTGGAATAGTGATTTAAGAACCGAATCTAGGTTTTTGAAGCTAATGTCCCGAATGATGTTGTAACATCATTGCTGATAATAATGTGTGGAAAAGACTTGGGACCATGAATCCTAATATTCAAACACCACGTTCAAAAGTTGCACTTTGATATATGGTTTAGAATGAGAAGATTCTTATGTTAGTAATATGCTCAGGAAAGGACTATCTACTATGTCGAAGACTTCAGTAGTGTCACTAAATACTAGTGATTGTAAAGAGCAGAAGGTTGAATTGATCAGCATATCAGGTTAAGGTATTCGTTCTGTTGCTGTCAGAGAGTTTGAATCATAGTAAAGCTTGTAAGAACACTAAGAAAAGGCAGAAGGCTGGTCTCAGGCTATGTGTTCATGACTTATTGCCTATTCTAAAGGTCATGATACGAATGAGTTGTGTCCATGACGTGTGAAGTGCTCGAGTGCTTATGGGCTGCCAGAGCTTTGTTTGTTCATGACAGGGGGAGTAAATGGACAATTTGTTCAAGCTTATGGAAGTTAGTGTTGAATAAGATGCTGAGACATGTTGCTACAAGGTGCAGTCAGTTTTGTCCTTATAAGACTCGGTAGTTCAAGCTAGAAGTAACTAGATGTTATTCTACTCCAAGAAGATCTGGGACACTAATTCCAAGTGAGAAGAATGTGTTTGGTAAATTCGTCTGAAGACATCATGGTCATACATCTGGGCAGATGGAGTAGTATGGGAAACATCTTGACTAAAGCTACTAAAGATGTGTTTAAATTCGAAGACAGTGTGAAGTAGGGTGTCAGAACATCGTTCATGACATGTTCACCTGTGTCCAACAAAAGAATATTCTAGATTGTGCAGTTAGCCTCGGGTAAGAAGAGAGTCTAGAAAGTGCTATTGACCCTGCATGTGCATGTGTTGGGACTCAAGCGTTCAAAAGAAATAGCCCAAGCATAATAAAGGTGTTCAAAGCCTTGTTGGACGGCGCACATAGTTTTTAGGTGGTATCTTCTCCTCAAATACCGCTATCCTTGACCAATAGGGGTCACATTCAAGGAATAAGTATTTCTCCAACTAAAGAACTATTTATAGGAGGTATCGGTTCTCTTTCACACTTTGTGAGAGTGTATTTCCGCTGGTTCCATACGGGGTTCTTTTGGATCTGGGTAAGTTATGCATGGTTCTGGTTTTGTGAAGGCCTCCCTTGTCAATTTTTGGCCAAAAAGGGGGAGAAAGGAGTTTCTATTCAGATGTTCAGTCAGAATCCGGTATTTTCAGACACAGTTCAAACATGTCGAATTGTATCTTCTTTCATATGGTTTAGATTGGCTGTGTGACGCGTGATATGAGTTATGAACACAATTTTCTTATGCCACCATTGGTCTTATGTGAAAAGAATTGGTTCCTAGGTTAAGGGGGAGTGTAACCCATCGTCCTCCTCATGTATTCCAAATCATTGGTGTTAAGATCTATGCTGCATTGAATCTCATTTAGAAGGTTGAAGGAAGAAATCAAATCCGGAGATGGTGTTCTTGATCTGAAGCTGGATTGAAGGTGAAGATGGTCAACGAGATGTCTTGACATAGTAACTGAAGACTCACTCCATCCACAGTTGATGCAGCCCACAACCCAGTTGCTGAGGTCTATTGACTATCAGAAGTTCTGTTCTACCTGTTTAAATGTAATCTGTAGTTTATTTGTTTTAGCCAAAAATTCGCCAAAGGGGGAGATTGTTAGTTCTCTGGTTTTTAGGGCTGGCTTAATTTTTGTAAAACAAATAATAGTATCAGTTATTTAATGTAAAAGAAGAACAAGTACAACAAAGAGTCCCACTAAAATGACAAAACATGTTATGTTGAAGAAATTCAACATCTGGAATAACATGTCACATGGGATGTTACGACATCATGCTTGAGCTAAAGTGAAGAGTGTTAATTAAATCTGTGTCATTTAATTTCTACAGAAGAATGCAAAATATTCAGGAATATTGGGCAAATCAAATAAAGGCGTGATTTATTATTTAACAGGTCTGAAGAATCAATAATAAGATTTGAGGAATCAATCAGAGAATCAAATCAGAATATTTGTAGATTATATAGTTTCTAAATATGGAGATATTCACGGAAACTAACAGGTTAAAGACCTTGATTGTAGCAGAAGTAATTGCTAATATGTAACAGCAAATATGCTGTGATTGAAGGCCCAAATCCAGTTGGGTATAGGTTATAAATAGAAGTGTTTGTAGCCTAGAAAACAAGACAACCAAGAATAGAAAAGATGTAATCATTAGGGTTTGTCGTGTGAACCTCCCGGGCTTTGGAAAGGTCACTGTAGTCCTCGAAGCCTGTAGGAAAGAGGAGTATGTATTATTCTTAGAGGAAGCTTTGAAGTAACTCCAAGGTTGTGTTCATAGTCAAGAGTCTTGGCTAGGGATTGTCATGGAAGTATGTCTTCCAAACTGTTTATCTGTGTGATCAGAATGCGTTGGGTATTAGGTCGTTGCTACAGCTCCTGGGACTAGAGAACTGTACAACGTTACTGCGGTAATAGGAAGTGGGATGGGGATATTCCATATTTAGAGAGGATCTAGGTAGAATGGTCATTGGATAGGGATTAAGTGAGGGGTTGTAAACTGGGACTGTTTAGCTCTGAATTAATACTGCTGATAGTGGACTTCATTCCTGGATTGGTATGCCCCCAGAGTAGGTGTGTTTGTTATCGAACTGGGTCAACAATTAATGGTGTCATGTATCTTTCAGTTTGGCATAAATCTGTGTATATACCTTGCTGATGTTTCTTGACAGATCACATGTCTCGACATCTCTCAAGACATATGGATCTGTTATACCATAATTTCAGGCCCTTTCGCCATCAGTACTGGGACACTGATCAATACTCATCTTGGATTGAGGGTTTGTTGGAGTCACAACAAGCTTTGAATTTGACATACCAAACTTTTCGAGGATCTTCCGTAGATATGCCTATTGAGATAAGCATAATTTCGATTGCTTTCTATTTCTTCGAATGTCAATCCCAAGAATTCTGGAAGCAACTTCCAGATCCTTCATATCGAACTCTTTATTGAGTTCAACCTTCACCATCATTACATCTTCCACATTGTTGCTTGCTATGCGAATATCATCCACATAAAGCAGCAAAATAACAATTGAATTACTAGGTCGAAATCGGAAGTAAACGTAATGGTCGAACTGGCTTCTAATGAAACTTATGCGTGCCATGAACTTGTAGAATCTCCTATTCCACTGTCGAGGAGATTGTTTCAGCCCATATAAAGATCTCTTTAGCTTGCACATATAATCTTCCTTCCCTTTTTTGACATACCCTTCAGGTTGCCACATCAGGATCGTTTCATCTAGATCACCATACAAGGATGCAATCTTCACATCCATCTATTCTAGTTCAAGATCGAACTGTGCCACTGTGGCAAGCAACATTCGGATTGACCTATACTTCACAATAGGATAAAAGAAAACACATTATTGAAGTTGACACCTTCTTTCTGAGTGAAACCCCTTGCGACCAACCTTGCCTTGTATCTTTTCGACGCCACTCTTTTGATTCCTTCCTTAACTTTGAAAATCCATTTACATCTGACTAACCTTGCCCTAGCAGGTTTCTTGACCAGTTCCCAAGTGTGATTATCATGAAGAGATTCCATCTCATCATTCATGGCCTTCAGCCATTGAGTCTTATTCCGACTCCTCATAACTTCCTTGTAGTCTCTAGGTTCTTCGTCTAGAACCTCACTTGCAGAGATTAAGGCATAAGCTACAAGATCTGCATACCCAAGTCTATGAGGTGGCTTGATGACTCTTCTTGACCTATCTCTTGACAATAGGTAGTCATCAACAGTTTCTTGAACTTCCTCAGCTTCTTCTTCTTCTTCTTCTTCTTCTTCAACTTCATCAGGGATATGCAATTCAGCATTAACATGCTCCACCTCAACAAGAATCTCTACTGGTTCTAGCTCTTCGTCAGATGTTTCTGTATTTTGACCAATATCATCAGTTTTCTTAAAAGCCATTTCAGATTCATTGAAAACTACATCTCTATTGGTGATACTCTTCTTGTGACCTGACTCTAGGAACCATAGCCTATAAGCTTTGACTCCTTCAGGGTATCCCATGAACATGTATTTCAGAGCTCTAGGTTCGACCTTGTCTTGCCTAATGTGAGCATAGGCTACGCAACCAAATATACTCTCAGTCTGTCGAGATCTGGTGGATTTCCCGACCAAACTTCTTCAGGTGTCTTCATATCTAACGCTGTCGAAGGACATTTGTTTATCAGATATGTTGTTGTCGAAACAGCCTCAGCCCAAAACATCTTCTTTAACCCAACACTTGTCAACATGCATCTAACTCTCTCTAAAATAGTTCGATTAAACTTTTCAACCAAACCATTTTGCTGTGGAGTACCTACAATAGTTCTATGCCTTGCAATACCAGAGGCAGCACAAAAATTGTCGAACACCTCATTGCAAAATTCAAGGCCATTATTGGTTCTCAACCTTTTGACCTTTCTGCCAGTCTGATTTTCGACCATAGTCTTACAACTTTTGAAATTCTCAAAAGTTTCATCCTTAGTCTTCTGGATGAATACCCATAATTTTCTGGAATAATCATCTACTATGGATAGAAAATAACTCGCTCCTGAATGTGGTGGACACCTTGCAGGCCCCCAAAGATTATCATGGATATAATCAAGGGATCCATGTGTTATTTGTTTGCCTTTGTTGAACTTCACTCTGCAAGATTTTCCAATTACATAGGGTTCACAAAACTTCAGCTTTTCGACTTTGTCTCCACCAAGCAGATTTTGTTTCCCTAATTAGACCAAACCCCTTTCACTGACATGGCCCAATCTCATGTGCCAAATTTCTGTCTTCTACAAAGGTTTCGTGGATACAACATTTGTCGACCCACTTACAACTTCATCCTCAAGTGTATACAAGCCTTGTTTCTTCACGCCTCTCAAGACTTCCTTCGACCCTTTCATGACTCTTAGGATACTTTTCTCTCCTTGGAAAACATATCCTTTCTTATCGAATTCACCAAGAGAAATCAGATTTCTCTTCAAATCAGGAACATACCTGACTTCAGTCAACAACCTTATTGACTCATCATGGAGCTTGAATCTCACAGATCAAACACCTGCAATCTTGCAAGCTTTGTTGTTTCCCAACAATACAGATCCACCATCTTGATCACATAATTCCTCGAACAAGTCTTTATTTGGAGTCATATGCCAAGTGTAACCTGAATCCATAATCCACTCCTTACTCGAGTCACCACTTGAAACCACAAGAACATCAGATGATTCAAAATCATCTTGAACAATGCCAGCATTGCCACTATCCTTACCTCCATGATCTTTCAGGCATTCAGGGCACACCTTTCTTGTGCGACCCTCCTTCTTACAATGATAACATCGAATACCAGATGCTTCACCACTATAAGACTTCAACTGACTTTTGCTCTTCTTCTTGTCAAACTTACCATCCTTTCGCAATAATTTGCCCTTAACGGCCAAACCTTCACCAACAGTCGAAGGTTTATGCTCCTTTCGTTTGTTCAAGTCCTTAGAATACAAGGCCGATTGAACTTCTTCAAAGGTCAATGACTCCCTTCCATACAGGAGAGTTTCTTTGAAGTGAGCATGTGATCGAGGCAAAGCGCACAATAGTAACAATGCTTGATCTTCATCATTGATCTTCATATCAATATTTTCAAGGTCAAGAATCAGCTTGTTGAACATATCCAATTGCTCAGCCAACACTTTGTCTTCAATCATCTTGAATGAATACAAATCTTGCTTCAAGTAGAGTCGATTTACTTGTGATTTGGTCATGTAAAAACTTTCAAGTTTCACCCATAACCCTGATGCCGTTGTCTCCTTTGATACCTTTCGAAGAACCTTATCACCAAGGCTCAACCAAATTGCGATGTGTGCTTTCTCGATCATGGTTGTCTTTTCTCTTTCCGTTAACGCCGCGTCCATAGTCGCCGCTCCCTTCAACGCTTCCAAATAACCCTGCTGAACTAGTAGGACTTTCATCTTCAAGCCCACGGATCGAAATCGTTCACTCCAGTGAATTTTTCAATCTCATACTTTGTTGAATGCATCTTCTCCATGCTCACCGCACCAATTTGTTGTGAAAAAAGATGTCAAGAACAAAGTATAATAGGGAATTAGGGAAGACAAGAAGAACAAAAATAATTGGTTTTAACTGCTATTTTTTTATTTTCTCTTCAAACAAGATTATAAGTGTTACAAGAATAACAAATAACCCTCTCACTCTAAATTAGGATTTGAAGTATGCAATGATGAGAGACTAGTATGCTATTTATAATAAAACCTAACATACTAAACTAATGGGCTTTTTCACAAATACCCATTACAAGCCAACTTAGGGTACAAGCTAACTTAAATAATTGGACATAACAAACAGGCCCAGTTCGAAATACTAACAACCCTAGCATTTCAACACCCACATACTAGAACACACTTCAACTACAGTATGTAGTTCTTCGACACAATCTTTGTCGAATCAGAAGCTACCTTTCGACACACTAGAGTTCGATCCAATTCTCACAGGTTTGATCACGATTGACATTAGTGGATAGAAAAGTGTTATAGTTTTGCTCTTTAGTGAAATTCACAAGTACTACTCAATGGTTAATAGAGAATTGAACAACACTATTTGGTGTTAGGCTAGATGAAAGGAAATGTGTCAAATGTTCGGAACAACACTATCCAGTGAAATAACTAGCTATTTGCACCCTATCACGAGAGTATGATTTTTTACTTCATCATGAATGGAAATGTGCCAAATGTCCGGAATAGGGATGACAAGCAGACCCAAACCACAGGTCCGACCCACACTCGAACCCGAATCAACGGATGAAAACCCGAGTTGACTGGGTTTGAGTTCGGGTGCCACCCGATATTTCGGGTGCAAGTTTGGGTGGTGTGAAACCCGCACCCGAAATCGGCACCTGAACTCGAACCCAAAGGTTATTCGGGTGACAAAATAACACCAACGCCCACACCCGTTGGGTTCGGATTTTTTCACCGAAACCCAAACTCTCAACAAAATACATAAAATTCATTTTTCCTACAACTTTTCACATATATATATATATATGGGTGGTGTAAAACCCGCACCCGAAATCGGCACCTGAACTCGAACCCAAAGGTTATTCGGGTGACAAAATAACACCGACGCCCACACCCGTTGGGTTTGGATTTTTTCACCGAAACCCAAACTCTCAACAAAATACATAAAATTCATTTCTCCTACAACTTTTCACAAATATATATATATATAGAGGAGGGTTATATTTACTCCAAGAGTAAGTTATTATAACTTACTCCAAATCTAGACCGTTGATTCTTCTCAATCTAATGGTTAAAAATAGAGTGAAGACCCATTTTGGTCCCTCACAAAAATCACACAACCCAAATTAGTCCCTCGCAAAAAAAAGGACTCGATTTAATCCCTAACAAAATTTAACCGGGTCATATTAGTCCTTCTCTTTATATTTTTATCAAATTTGTTTTTAATAATATTAAACCATGACTGGACTGCCACGTTGGCTTTTATTTTTTTAATTTTCATTTTTTAAATACTAAATACAAAATTTTACCGGACCATATTAGTCCTTCTGTTAATATTTTTATCAAATCGGGTTTTCATACTTTTAATCCCCGTGACTGAACTACCACATTGGCTTTTATTTTTTATTTTTTAAATACTAAATTAATTCGAGACTTTTAAACAATATCTTAAGTCTTTACCACTAGGCCAATATGCATTCACGACAAATAATTTCTAAGATTTTTAATAATATTAAATAATTATGAATTTACAACAAAAATTATAAAATTTATATCAATGGGGTTTCGAACCTCATTGATATACTAATTTCAAATAATACACCAATTTAAAAATAAAATTTATTAAATGTAAAACCTCAATATATTTAATCAATTAAAAATTGATCTTTACGAGCAGAACATGTGGCCAGCCAGGCACTCCGATGACAAAGTAAGTGTTTGGACAACAAGATACAACAGAAAAGTGAGAGATTTTGGGTGAGATAATGATTACCTTGCCCTCTAGGGTTAGAGGGCTATTTATAGGAAGCTCTATGAAAACGGACTCCACCTTTTGAGGGCCCACATATGGTTTTCGGCCAGGAAACAAGGACAACTAGCTGTTGCCGAGCACGAGGCTTCAGCGTGCTCGATTGTGTCTTGTGTTTGCACGGAGCGGGTCGGAGAAGGCTGTCGCGTGTATGGACCAGAATGCATTGGGTCAAAGAGTGGATTGGGCCAATTAGAATAATTGGGCCGGTCCGAAACAAAAATAAATTAAATTATATGTAATTGAAATTAAATAACACACAAATAAATATTCTTATTTCCAACAAATTCAAATTAAATAATAATTAACTAATTTAATAGTAATTCAACTAATTATTAAAATATTTAATCAATTTAAATTAAATAATTAATTAATTTTTAAAATTATTTAGCTAATTCAAACTAAACGTGATCAATTAATTTAATAGTAATTCAATAAAATATTAATTAATTTATTTTTATTTGATTAATTTTATTTAGGATTTATATTTTTTTAATTTTAATTTTAACTTTTTGTATTATTGAAAATTAGTAAAATTTTTTTTTGTTATTTGAAATAAGTAAATATTTGAGTGTCATTTAACTTGAACGGATTTGAATTTGAGACCCCGTTGGTACAAGTTTAATTTTTGTTTTGTTTTAAATTCAGAATTATTTAATATTTCTAAAAATTATAGGAATTATTTGTCATGAATGTACATTGAAATAGTGATAAGAACTTAAGAAATTGGTTAAAGGTCATATGTTCAATTTCATATAATTTTTTTTTTTGCTTTTTTATATTATTAATTCAGAATTGTTTAAAAATGAAATTATAATTAGTATTTAAAAATAAAAATAAAAAATAAAAGCAACGGGGCAGTCCAGTCACGGTTTAAAAGTATAAAAAAATCGATTTGAAAAAAGTATTAACAGAAGGACTAATATGGTACGGTTAAATTTTGTAAGAGATTAAATCGAGTCCTTTTTTTTGTGAGGGACTAATTTGGGTTGTGTGATTTTTGTGAGGGACCAAAATGGATCTTCACTCTTAAAAATAATAAGTAATAGTTTTCTCTCTCCACATTTAATTACTTATTATTTTTAACCACTAGATTGAAAAGAATCAATGGTATAGATCTGGAGTAACTTATAATAACTTACTCCTGGAGTAAATATAAATATAATATATATAATATATATAAAATATAATATTATATATATATATTATGGAAAGATGTAGGAAAATTATATTTTATGTATTTTGCTGCGGGTTCGGGTTTGGGTGAAAAAACCCGAACCCAACGGGTGTGGGCGTGGGTGTTATTTTGTCACCCGAATAGCCTTTGGGTTTGGGTTCGGGTGCCGATTTCGGGTGCGGGTTTGGGTAGTGCGAAACCCGCACCCGACCCGACCTGTTGCCATCCCTACTTCTGATTGATTCCTCAAATCTTCTTATTGATTCTTCAGACCTGTTAAATAATAAATTACGCCTTTATTTTATTTGCACAATATTCCTGAATATTCTGCATTCTTCTGTAGAAATTAAGTCATACAGATTTAATTAACACTCTTCACTTCAGCTCAGGCATGATGTCATAAAATCCCATGTGACTTGTTATTCCAGATGTTGAATTTCTTCAACATAACATGTTTTATCATTTCAGTGGCACTCTTTATTATACATGTTCTTCTTTTACATTACATAACTGATACTATTATTTGTTTAACAAAAATTAAGCCAACCCTAAAAACCAGAGAACTAACAGAGTTTATATGAATAGCATCACATATGCTAATATAGTTGGTTCTTTGATGTATGCTATGGTCTGTACTAGACCTGATATAGCATATGCAGTAAGTCTTGTAAGAAGGTACATGGAGAATCATGGAAAGGCTCACTGGCAAGCATTAAAGTGGATTTTAAGGTACATAAATGGGTCTCTGAATAGGGTCCTAATTTATGGTGGAGCCTTGAGTGAAGATAGTAAAGTAGTAAATGAAGGATATGTCGACTCTGATTATGCAGGTTGTATGGATTCTAAAAAATCTATTTCTTAATATGTTTTCACTATGTTTGGCACAACAATTAGTTGGAAAGCAACACTTCAGAAGGTTGTTACTCTATCAACCACGGAAGCGGAGTATATTGCCCTAACTGAAGATGTGAAAGAAGCATTGTGGCTTGAAGGTTTTGCAAGCTAAAAATTCAAGGTCGAGGTATCACTGTTATATGTGATAGTCAAAGTGCAATACACCTAACAAAGAACTCAGCATATCATGAGCGAACTAAGCACATCGATGTGAGGTTGCATTTCGTCAGAGGAGTAATCGAGCGTAGAGAAGTCCAAGTGTTGAAGGTTTCAACAGATCACAATGCTGATGATATGATCACCAAGACATTGCCGAGTTGCAAGTTTTTCCACTGCTAAACAAAACCTCACCTAAAGCCTTATGCTAAACTAAATTTGGAAACAAAACCTCACCTAAAGCCTCATGCTAAACTAAATTTGGAAACAAAACCTCACCTCAAGGAAATTTCATTCTCTACAACTTTGATTTTGGGCCCAAGGTCGATAAATGCACCATTTGGGAGATATGGTCAAAGAGATTATAGGTCCTCCAAAAAGTCAACAAAAACACTTTTCGAGTCAAAGCTCATAACTTGAGCATGGAAGATTCAATTAAGATGAAACCAAAAAGGTCATTTAAAGGACTCTTTGGGCTTCCCAAAAATTCATAGAACACCCTCATATAACAAAAATTGAAAGAGTTATGACTTGTTGAAATCGGCAAATTTTGAAGGAATGCACAAGGGTTATATTGAATAAACTTGAATCTTTCACTAAATGGGCCTAGGTTTTTGTTTCTAAACATTCTTGTGACAATATTTAGGGCCCATAAATCTACCTCTCCACCTCCCATGATTTTATTCATTTTTATTTTGAATTTAATTCAATTTAAAATAGTTAAATCATAAAATATTTTTAAGAGATGCATGACCATGATTTCCTAGGAAATTGATATCACAAAATAACTCATTAAATCACTCAAATTTCGTGGAAATTGAGATTGGAAAAGGAAGGAGAAAATTGGCTAAATTTAGAAATATTTAAAGCTAATATTCAATCAAATTGCAATCAAGAAAATCATGGGGATTTAAGGCAATATGGTTGACCTAATATAGCCCATATAAATAGGTAAAGAACATCAGATGGAAGGGGGACGAAAAAAAGAGGCTAAGGATTAGGGTTCTCAAAGTCATAAAATCTCAAAGATTAGGGCAACTCGGATTCTTGTATGCAGCCACATTCAAACAATTCTAACGACTGAATCTTCTTCCTGAAACCTCCAGGAACCATCTCCAGCCATTATACAAGCGTGGAACTGCCCAGAACCCGGTGGTTCGCCCTTGCCGGAGGTAAGAAGTTTCCAATTTCGAATCGTTGTATTCTCACGTTAAAGCTTCGTTTTCTGCGCAGGATCTCGTTCATGGAGATATATGATGCCGTTTAGATGCATCACATGGGAGTTTAAGGGTTCGGACCGCTACCTGCCATTGTTAGGGCAAGAAGCACCTTTGATGTCGTACTCATATTTCTGGACCTTTTCAGTCGAAACTGACACCGCCATTGAAATTGCAGCATCAAGTTTAGGGGGTCTGGGTATTGTTTTTTCGTTTTTGGTCACTGTTTCGAAGGTGAAGGAAGGTGCATCGCTGGAGAAGACGAAGAAGCGATTGTCGGCGGCGGTTAGACGTTCGCAGGGGGTGGTCGCAGCAGGCTTGGTCCGTTGGCGCCTCGTGATTGGAGAGTCAACAACACTCCATTCTCTCTCTGTCTATCATTGGTCCATTCGTATCACGTGGGCCCCAAGTTTAAACTCCGTTTGACTTTTCTGTTTTTTTTATTTGTTTTATATATTAACATCCTTTGGTAATAATTTAACAAAAATGCATCATAGCGCAGCTGGCAAGGGAGTTAGTGTTACTCATAGGGGGCCTGGGTTCGAACCCAGGTGTGTTATTCTTTTATTTTTGAGTTTCTTGGTTACAGATCCGGTGCACACAAATTTACATGGCGTACCGTACACCTTCGCTCAGCACCATCAGATGTTCATCAGCGCATGATCAAAGGGCCCAGGAGCGCAGACACACCATACTCTCTCAGGGATGCGCATACAAGATTATAACCAGGTTTTATTATATAATTTTCTATCTTATTGTTTAATTATTTAAATTAAATGTTAACTAGTTATATTTGATTTAATTTGGTCATTTAATTAAGGATTAGAATAATAAAATTAGAATTAGGAGTGGGTTTATAATCAATTAGGATTATCCCGATTATCTCGATTTTTCGATTTAATTTATTCTAATAAACTTTAACTATTAAAAACCACAAAAGACCTATAAAGGCTGCCAACATTAGGGTTTGCCCGATCCCATTGCCAATTAATTCGATTAATTCTTGAATAATTCTCTCCTCGACCCGACTAAAGCTATTAGTCGCATTAGACGAGAGATAAAAGAATAAAACATGAGATTTAATTACAAAATTAAAAGACATCTAATTTGCTGCCCGCGACGATCGAATCTATCGATCTGAGTAACCAGCAATGCCCCATTAATCCGTTAGCTATACTGATCAAACCTATTGATCATCGCATCTAACGGTGACATATTGAATCAGGGTTGTACGCCCAAAACCCCTAAAACACACTAAACCACGATACTACAGATTTTCATCCTTTTTCAATCAGGCCATTCAAAAAGCCTTCAAACCATTCAAATCAAATTCAAAACTACGATAGGCCATTCAAAAGGCCTTCAAACCATATCATATCAAATTCAATAGCGTACAACCCTGTGCCCGAACTACGTTGACTCTGATTCTCCATAAGGAGATACGTAGGCACTTGGATAACCAAGGCGAGTCCCCCTTCCCTAAAATCTCAATTTTTCCCCTATTCACTTCCTTAGCTATAAACCTTAATAATTCTAGCCACAAACCTTTACCTTAAAATGCAAACCTTAGGAAAGGGTTGAGGGTGCCTAACACCTTCCCTCGACCTGATTATAATAACTTACCCAAATCTCTAAACTGCGTAGGGTTTCCTATTCGCCCTTCAGAATAGGTGGCGACTCTAAATCTTAATTTTTAGGGCAGGTTGCTACACAAGTAAATATGAAAGCAAATTTAAAGAAGAAGATATTTTGAAGTGCTATTGTTATGGACCTTGGGAAGAAAAAAAGGCCTAAAATAAAGTATTGGCTCAGACTTTTATTTTAACTTGTCATCCTTTCACTCTCTATAATTTTATCAAAATATTTCTAATAATTTTTTTTTGAATTTTTGAAAAAACTATTAGAACATTCAATCACTGAAATTGGTAAACAATTAAGGATTTGAATATGTGGAGAAAGAGAGAGTGAGAGGGGGAATTAGTGAAAGGATAATTGAGGGTGAGAATATTATTTTTGAATTAACAATGATGAGGATTCCTCCAAAGCATTTATACCAACATTACAAAGTGTTTGGGATACAAAAACACACAATCCAAAAACCAGAAAAAGCTAAAAGTTGGGCTTGTAACTGGTTAACACAAACTTGTAACCGGTTACCGTTGACGCAAAACTAAAAAAATACCATCAGATGCAACTCGTTACTACAAACGCATCACTGGCTACGCCAACTCCAAAAGTGTCTTTCTACTGCTTAGAAGTGATTTGCACGTGCATTTAACCGCTTACACCCCCATGTTAACCAGTTATAGCACTTGAATCGGTGTTTTTTCATACAACACACCACCTTAATTCAAGTGATCCAAGTCTTCCATGCTCATTCTCATCTTCACTACTAGAAAAAGTGCTTTTAACCTCGGACGAGAAATGTGTTTTATCTCGGCTATAGAAGCGAGGTAACAAAGGACGTCCTAAAAAGTAACAACTTAATACCTCGGTTTTTAAAACATTGAGGAGTAAAATTATTTGTGCATGGGTTCAAACCCCATCATCTTCACTTTTATTATTTACAATACTAACGCCTCATATATCTCGGTTTATCAATAAACCGAAGGATAAATTAGTTTATTTAAATTAAAACCCGTTACATTGTTTACACAGAAAATTAATAAAATAATATGTTTACAAACATCATTGGTTACCTAGAATATTACAATGTTTATATAGAAAAAAAATTAATTTCTCCAAGATATAGATTTTAGATCTTCAAATCATATAACTCTGGAGAAGAACGAATGATAGGTGCCTAATATTCTCTGGCTTTTAATTGCATTTGTTTCTGATATGAACAAAAAAAGGGTTAGACAAAGGGTTAGATAAATAAATGATTTTCTGCTCAAATAAATATTTAAGAATACAAACCTTGAAGTGGAGGATAGTTTCAAGCGTTTCATGATGTTGATGGACCAATTTTTGTTATTCAGAATGCTTTTATAATGGAAGTTATTTAGGTTTCATGCAGATCACTAATGGTAGTGTCTTGAGCGTTGATAGTAATGAAATAGACGACGAGTATTTGATTAAGGACGCTAATAAATATCCTCAATTTAAACGGTAAATTATCCCCTCGGTTTTTAGGAAAATCGAGGTGCAAAATATACTTTTTTTAAGTTACATTGTTTACACAGAATATTAAAACACAATATTGCAACAAATCCAATTTCTTAGCTGTGAGGAGTTATCTATTCCTAAAATTGGAAAACGTTATATGGATAGAATGCATCCAACTTCTAAAGGAGATATTTGTTCCAATCATTAAAAAACGTTTTTGCACATGCAATCCATCATAGAGTTATTTTTCAAGCTTCTTAAAGGAAATGATAAGCATATATCCTAAAGAGTGATGCGTACGAGTTAGGATCAGGGTAAGATCTATTTAAGGTGTACTTTTATAGTTAAATATGATTATATTATCCCTTGGTTATTATGAAAATCGATGGGTTATGTCATTTGATTTACAAATAAAAAATATAATAAAAAGAGAGGTTCCATTTTTGTTTTTTCCCTTGGTTATACAAAAAATCGAGGTAATATGTTGTCTTAAAAACTAATTAAAACATGGTGCGCATGCATTGAAATCATATCACTAGAATATAAATGATCATTTATATTTAACTCAAAATGTATCTTTTAGATTTTCAATGGGGCTTCTGAGCTATTTAAACATCTCATTTCCAACTCTTTGTGTCTTCAAACCTTGTTTCAAAGTCTTTTTCGTATTTTCAATGTCTCATTTCAAATTCTTGTTTCCTTGTTTCAAAGTCTTTTTTATTCAAAAATGGATGCAAATCTTTTGTTCGTTATCAATGAAAATTTTGTTGATTTTGATCGTTTTGAACTAAGGAAAATGATAACAAACAAAGGTTAAATCGTTACTTTCACATTCTACATGACCCTATATACACTAATTTCGTTAAAGAATTTTGGATGAATGCCTCCGTTGTGCCAGCTGATCATGATGAATTTATCCAATCCTATGTTAACGGCTTTCATTTCTTCATTACTCCATCACTGATTGCTATGACAATCAACTATCAAGAGACAAGTAATTATGTTGAATATTATCAATTCAACAATTTCAACTCAACCCAACTTCACTGAATTTATGTCAACCAAGATAAGCCCACCGGTCTTGCTTCTCTACGGCCTATTGCAAAATTTTGGTTTCAACTTTTAGTGGAATATCTTCGCCCAAGAGAGAAACAATTGGAAATGCTTACTTTGTAGAAAAACATCTTCTGTACTTCCTCACCTACAAATTCAGAGTTAATCTTCCTCTTACCATTTTCAAATTCTTAAAGGAAATGATAAGCATTTCTCTGGAGCAAATGACTTTCCTCATACCATATGAAAGAGTTCTTTCTGAAATATTTGTTTATTGATAAAAAATATTTTGAGAATTGCTAATTAATAAAGAAAAACATGGAAACTTGAAAATATGCCAAGTGATAAATTGTTGAAAAAAATTTTAAATTAGGTAACGAAGATTCAAAGCAAGATACCTAATAGCTATATTACCTCGGTTCTCCAAAAAAAACTGAGAGAATATGTTTATTGTTTTTTATGTATAAGAATGGAACTCAATTATAGCTTTGTTACCTTGGTTTTTTATGTATAAGAATATGTGTATTGTTTTTTATGTATAAGAATGGAACTCCTCCAGATCTAACTTCCCGACTTTGGAACATAGACCTTCTTCCCGTCATGTGACGTGAGCACCCAAAGTCCAGGTACCATGACATGTTTGTCTTTTGCACTGTGAAGGAGATCTGCAACAGGAATTATCTTATCCTTAGGTACCCGCATTCTTTTGGGTCCTTTGGGGTTAGTCCTTCTCACGTTCTGATTGAACTGAGATTTTACATAAGATTTTCCATAATGTGCAACAACATGTTTCTTTGTGTGTGTGATATGGAAACTTTTAGAGTGTGATGTGTGTTTGATATCATGAGAATGACCATACTTGAACTGTTCATACAAAGGTTTGTATTTAATGATCATTTCATCAACAGGTTCAAGTCTATATGGGATTTCTCCCTCAAAACCTATACCTATCCTTTTGTTTCCACTAACACCATAAATCATAGAGGCTAAATGACTTCTGCCTACGCCTCTAGATAAGAACTTTCTGAAGCTCAAGTCATATTCTTTCAGAATATTGTTAGTTCTTGGAATAGATGTGACTGAGCTTAAAGATGTTTTCAGAGTTTCAACATCTTTAGTTAATTTTAAATTTTTTCTCTTAGCTCAGAGTTTTCTATTTCAAATCTCTTAGTTTCATATGCAAAAATCTCTTTGAGCATTTTGTATTTGAGACTAAGTTTACTCTTGACTTCCAGAAGTTCTGATAAGCTGGAAACTAAGTTTTCTCTAGTGAGTTCAGAAAATACCTCTTCAGAGTCTGAATCAGAAGTAGATTCTTCTTCAGCATCAACTGTTGCCATGAGTGCTATGTTGGCTTGCTCATCTTCAGAGTCCGACTCTTGATCAGATGAATCAGAGTCATCTCATGTCGCCATCATGCCTTTCTTCTTTTCAAACTTCTTTCTGGGATTTTCCCTCTAAAGCTTAGGACATTCATTCTTGTAGTGTCCAGGTTCTTTGCATTCATAGCACACTACCTTCTTCTTTCCAGATCTTCTGTGTTCAGAAGATTCTCCCTTTTCAGGTTTCTTGAAGTTCTTGAATCTTCTCTGCTTGCTCTTCCAGAGATGATTCACCCTTCTGGATAAGAGAGACAATTCATCTTCTTCTTCTTCTGAATCTGACTGGTGAGATCCTTCTTCTTCTGCCTGAAAAGCGTTAGCACAATTTTTATTTTTAGATTTTAAAGCAATAGACTTACCTTTCTTCTGAGGCTCATTTGCATCTAGCTCAATCTCATCACTCCTCAGAGCACTTATAAGCTCCTCAAGAGATACTTCATTCAAGTTCTTTGCAATCTTGAATACTGTAACCATTGGTCCCCATCTTCTGGGTAGACTTATGATTATTTTCTTAACGTGATCAGCTTTTGTGTATCCCTTGTCAAGCACTCTTAAGCCAGCAGTCAGAGTCTGGAATTTGGAGAACATTGCTTCAATGTTTTCATCATCTTCCATTCTGAAAGCTTCATACTTCTAGATGAGAGCCAGAGCTTTTGTCTCCTTGACTTGTGCATTTCCTTCATGATTCATTTTCAAATATTCAAAGATGTCATGAGTAGTTTCTCTCTTTGTGATCTTCTCATACTCAGCATGTGAAATGGCATTTAACAATATAGTTCTTGCTTTGTGGTGATTTTTGTACTCTTTCTTTTGATCACCACTCATAGCCTGTCTAGTGAGCTTGACTCCTTGAGCAGTTATTGGATGTTTGTAACCATCCAACACTAGATCCCATAAATCACCATCTTGGCATAGAAAGTAACTTTCAAGTCTATCTTTCCAATATTCAAAGTTCTCACCATCAAAGACTGGTGGTCTATTGAATCCATTAAAGCTAGAGTTACCATTGTTGCTTTGTTCAGTAACAGTTGGTGTTGGTGTAGAATTTGTCATAGCGTGTTTTCTTCCTGAATCTTTTCTCTAACACGGTTAAGTGTTTGCACCTAGAACCGGCGCTCTGATGCCAATTGAATGAGTGAAAAACACTTAGAAAGGGGGGGTTGAATAAGGGTTGTTTCTAAAATGGTAGATAAAAAATAATCACACAGTTATTTTTATCCTGGTTCGTTGTTAACCAAACTACTCCAGTCCACCCCTTACAGAGTGATTTACCTCAACTGAGGATTTAATCCACTAATCAGCTTTGATTACAATGGTTTTCCACTTAGACAACTTCTAAGTCTTCAAGAGTATACAGATCACAACTTGATCACTCTAGGAATTTCCTTTTACAAAAGTAAACAATAATACAAGAGTATAATGTGCTTCTTAATAAGCTATAATCACCAAGTGATTTTTCTCTCAAGATTAAGTTCTAATACTCATTAAGATATTACAATGTTTGTGAGGTTGAAGATGAAGTTTCTTAGCCGTTTTTGTGTGACAACATTAAGATATGAATTTGGCAGCGTAAGGGTACTTGGAGCGAGAGTTGTTGGCTGCTTCAGCATCAGAACTTCTCTTATATAGGTAGTGAGAAATGTGACCGTTGAGTAGCATTTAATGCTTTGCGTGAATAGTACACTCTTGCATTTAATGTTTCACTCTTTTGTCAACTACCTCGAGCCATGCTTCAACTGCTTTTGCTGACTTTGTCTTTTGTAGCTTCTAACGTTCCTTTTGTCAGTCAGATAGATTTGACGTTGTAGCCTTTTCATCTTGTACTTGCTTCTAGACTCAGACTATTAGAAATACGTGTGAATATCAGAGTCTTCAGCGTTGGTGCAGATGCAACTTCAGTCATCAGACTTTGGAAGTGCTTTGTAGCGTGATACCATCAGAGCTTCAGAGCCTTGCTTCTGATTGCCATCTTCTGATGCCTTCCAGATCATGTTCTAATTTTCTTAAGACCATCTTCTGATGTCTTCCACACCATGTTCTGATGAAGCCATCCAGATCTTCTGAGTCAGAGCTTCTGAATGATGATTTTGTGCATGCTCTTTTAGACTTTTCCTGAAATGGAAAACGTGAACAATTAGAGTACCACATTGTCTTATACAAAATTCATATATAATGTTATCATCAAAACTAGAAATATTGATCAGAACATTTCATGTTCTAACAAATATGCTTGCTCCTCCCATGTGCAATTGTGTTCTTAGCAAGATTAATCATGAAAACTTTATTAACCAGAAGTGTAACTGCCTCACCTTCATTATTTTCGAACTCCTTCAATAGATTCATTAGTCACACGGCTTGGCAAGCATATAACGAAGCGGCAATGTACTCGACCTCAGAAGATGAGAGTGTTACCACTTATTCCTTCTTTGAACACCATGATATTGGTGTTCCACCAAACATAAAGATGTATCCAGTTGTAGACTTTTGATCATCTTTATCTCCACGCCAATTGGAATCGGTAAAATTCAACAGAGTGCATTTTTTTCCCGTATCTGCTGCGGGAAAGAGAATTATGCAGCCAAAAGACCCCTTGACGTATCTTATGATTCTTTTGACCACCTTCGGTTTCTCCATGAATCTACTTGCAATACTGACTCTAAATGCCAAATTCGGTCGTGTATTGTACAAATAGCTGCAATACGGTGGGAGAACTGACTTTTAGAAATGTTGCGGATAGCAAGAGTCGCCATCGACTTTTATTTTATCCAATATATATAAAGGCTAAAAGAACAGAAAAAGACCTTAAAAAGATTTTGAGTTTGGGGGTAAGTTATACAAAGGGAAGGTGTAAGCACCCTTTGTATCCATGGTTATCCATGGGCTCTTAATTGCTTAGCTCACTTTGTTTTCAAAATGTTTGAAGTGTCGTGTGTGAATAGTAAAAAAGCTTTGTTAAGGACTTTAGCTTGTAAATAAGCGTAGCCTTGTTTTGAATTGATTTGAAATTAGTGGGAAAAAGATAGTTTTGAATTTGAAAAGAGCAAGCATTTAAGAATACCTACCCTAAGTTTAGAAACAGTGTTCTTTTAGCTTTTCAGGGTGAAAGGGCTATCCATACCATAAGAGGGTAGGAAGTCCTTTCATTGGATATTGAAGGGTCATCGAAAAATTATCGTTCTCCATAAAACCGTCCCTACCATATAGAGGGTAGGTAGTCTTTAGGGAATGATAGAATAGTCATTTAATTTTTAGGCAACAGGCGAGGATACCTTAGCAATTGGGACAATCATCATTTTCTTTCGAGGCAGCATCGAGGGACTAGATCTCATATGATGATTTCAATCTTTAAAGGCAACCTTGCTTTAGGTATCCTCGGAATCGAGGGACTTGACTATTTAAATTTCACAAAGCAACAAGGCAACAAGAGAGGGTTACCCTAAAGGTGTGTGTGTGGCACAATCAGGTGATTCAATTCAGTTATATTATCTTGTAATTAGTGAGCTATATTAATTAACAGGCTTGCATTCCCTAGGATTACTAACCAAAGAGTGATCAAAGCGCTGGTTATGATACTCCTTTAGACCGAGCAAGGGCTTGTTTTGAGTCCTGGGAACCTCAGAAGCACGAATGGGAGATAGGAGTGAATCGAAGTTCACTGAAACAGCAATATAGTTTATGCCCTAATTTGCATGAGTTTCTTGAAATATTGGCTAGGGTTTTGAGGTTGCCTCCCCTCCAATTTTTCGTCCTCTTTGGCTGAGTATGTTGGCTATATATATAGGAGAAAATTAGGTCAAGAAACTTGGGAAAGAATCAAGTGATTGATTACAAAAATTGATGTGGAAATATGCATGCAATCTTTCCATTTTGGTTTCAATCATGCCTCTTTCTCTCTCCATTAAATTCCCTTGATTTTATGTCAATATATTCCTCAATATTTGATAGAAAATTAATCTCAATCAAATCTTTGATTATTTTCATTATTTTATTCCATTTAATTTGAATTTAAGTGATTAAATTCAAAATAAAAATAAATAAAAACAATAAAAATGTATATAAGGGCCTATGGGTCGTGGATGGTCTATTGATCATGTTTGGAGCCAAAGATTTAGGCCCATTTAGTTGAAAACTCAACATTCACCACTTTGGCCTTCATGCATTTTCTTGAAATTATTCAACTTTAACAAGTCATAACTCCTTCAATATTTTGTGTATGGAGGTGTTCTAGTACTTTTTGGAAAGCTCAAGATGTCCTCTACAAGCCACGTTGAAACTTTTTTTGCATTTGAGGATTTTATCTTGATGATATGGCTCCTGACAAAAAGTAGCTTTTTACAAACTTCTACAAGGACCTGTAATGTTTTGACTTATATCTCTTAGGCGGAAGAATTTCTTGACCTTGGGCCCAACATCAAAGTTGTATAGAATTGAATTTCCTTGAGAATGAGCTTTTGTTGGGGAATTTCTGAGAAAGTATGAGAGATATACGATCAGTCAAAGTTGGTTTGACTTTCTCCTTAAACCCCTAATTTAGCAACTTGTCCTTTTGTGAATTTTTGATCTTTTCTTGATGAATCATGATCAAACCTTGATCAAATGATGAATCTTACTTCAAAATAAGGATGTTGACCAAAAATCGGGAGTTTTGACTGTACTTTGACCACAGTTGACTTTTAGGTCAAACTAGTTGACTTTTGACCATTTGAGCTGTTGACTGGGCAATCTTAGGAATCAGGGCTTGAAAATTGGCATGAGAATCCTTTGAAGCATATGAGAGGCCATGAAGTCCACTTGAGGCATCAGAAGTTGATTTCTCTTTTAGAGCAGCAAGACCCTAGTTGCGGGTTGATTGCTTAAGAGAGAAGTAAGTGTGCTCAATCCTTGCATAGACTTGAGTGACTGAAGATCATGTGAGTCAGAATATATTGAAATATGATGGGCAAATTTTGGGGTATGACAATAGCGCATGGATCCAATCAACCTTCTATATTAGGATGAATCAACGTCTTGCTCCTCTTCATTCTTTGACAGTTGCAGCCTTGGTTCAGCTGGTGTAATGGCAGCATTACAACACTTCATTTCACACTTTTTCAAAATCTCAAGAGCATATCTCCTTTGATGCATAATGAAGGATAGAAAAACAATTAGAAAGGGGGGTTTGAATAAGTGTGACTTCAAAAACTTGTAAGATAAAAACAATGAACACAATTATTTTTATCCTTGTTCATTGTTAACGAAACTACTCCAGTCCACCCCCTTAGAGTGATTTACCTCAACTGAGGATTTAATCCACTAATCCAACTGATTACAATGGTTATCCACTTAGAAACCTTCTAAGTCCTCTAGGGTATACATATCACAACTTGATCACTCTAGGAATTCCTCTAGAGTTTACAGATCACAACTTGATCACTCTAGGAACCTTTTACAAACAATGTAAAATAATGTTTACAAGAGTATAGATTGCTTCTAATAAAGCTGTAATCACAACAGTGATATTTCTCTTAAGTTCTAAGCTTAACACTCACTAAATATTACAAGATTTTGTGAGGTTGAAGATGAAGTTCGTGAGTTTTGATTTTGATAGCGTTTCAGTATTTTGCACAAGTGTTCTTCTTTGCTTCTGATCAGAAATTCTATATATATAGGCGTTGAGAGGAAATGACTGTTGGGAGCATTTAATGCTTTGTGTGAATAGTACAGCTCTGCATTTAATGTTTCACACTTTTGTCAACTACCTCGAACCTTGCTTTTCCTGCTTTTACTGACTTTGCCTTTTGTAGCTTCTAACGTTCCTTTTGTCAGTCAGAGATTAGACTTAATAGCCTGTCATCTTGTACTTTCTTCTGGACTCATTTGTAGATAAACAACGTTTGAATATCAGAGTCAACAGCTTGGTGCAGAGCATCTTCTTGCCTTCTGACTTTGAAGATCTTTGAGCGTGATACCATCAGAGCTTCGGAGCTTCTGCTTCTGACTTCATGTTCTTCTGATGCTTTTTAGTTCATGTTCTGGTTCTGCTTGACCATCTTCTAATGTCTTTCCAGAGCATGTTCTGATGTAGCCATCCAGAACCTTCTGAGTTAGTGCTTCTGAGCGCTGCTTTGTGCATTTTATATATTTCCTGAAATGGAAAATGCAAAGGATTAGAGTACCATATTATCTTATACAAAATTCATATATAATGTTATCATCAAAACACAGAATATTGATCAGAACAAATCTTGTTCTAACAATCTCCCCCTTTTTGATGATGACAAAAACATATATAAATTGATATGAATTTGTATCCAGAATATCAGATGAACAAAGACAATTACACAGTTATAGCATAAGCATATAATCAGAGTGTGTGAATAAGTCTGTCTCCCCCTGAGATTAATAATCTCCCCCTGAAATTAATACTAGAAGAATTTATAAATAAAATACTTCCCTGAGTATTTTTCCATTTCAGTTGAGACTTTCACGTAGAATATAACTTCAGAACATTCAGAGCTTCTCATCAGAGCTTCCTTTTGGACAGTTGCAGAGCTTTGAATTTCTCTTTGTAATCAATTGTATCAGAGCATACTTGATTTTATCAGATCATTCTTCTTGCTTTTGATCCTGAAGCTTCAAAGCACTAAGCTTGCTTCAATTTTCTAAGAGCATGCTTCTTCTTAGAATTGCTTTTCCCCATGTATTTGCTTCTCATGTTGAGCTTTTTCAGAATGTCTCATTCCTGCAAAAACTATCAAAGACAGAGAACTTGCAAATAATGTTAGGAATGTTGAGACTTAATCCCAGCAATTGATGTTATAAATCAATTTCAATTATCATATTTCTCCCCCTTTTGTCATAACATCAAAAAGAAGAAAGATTCAGATGAACAAAACACACAGAGTGAAGAAAGAAAAGATAATATTTCATTGATAATCATCAGAAGATACAAAAACAGATGCAATTCAAGCAGATGCAAAAACAAAGAAACAAACTAAGACACAAGATAAACTACGACTGGCTAAGCTTAGAAGCTAAAACGGCCAGAAGGTTCTTAATCTCAGTAGTGTCTGCAACTTGCTTCTGAGTAGCTTCCTTCTGATCCTTCATAAAGGATCTGAACTCGTCATGAGTATCCTCGTGCTTGTCTAGACGAGAAGCCAAGCTTGCATGATTCTGTTGAAGCTTGTCCAAAGTGTTCATCAGAACAAAGACAGAAGGTCCAGCAGAAGTAGCATTAAAGTTGTTGTCCATAGCAGGAGGATTTGCAGCATCAGCTTCAACCATAAGAACATCTCCATGATTTTCCTCAATAGGAATTTCTTCAGCAGGATGTTCTAGGCCTTCAAGAATTGCAGCTAGATTTTCTGGAGGTGTTGGAGCAACAGGTTCTGGAGGGTATTCAACTTCTGGATATACCATATTTGGTGCTTTACCCGTGGGATTCTCCCTTAACCAGTTGAATAAGAACTGAAAGTCTCCAGTCAGAACCTTGTATGGATGTGGCGTCCACACAACCATTGCCAGAGGATTCTCTTCTTGTGCTAGCTCATCAATAAACTCCTTCTCTTCAAGAGGCTTCCAGCTGGTGATGGGATGGTAGTATCTTCCGTCATCATACTCCAGAAGGAATCCAAAGGGTCCAGGAGCAGCAGCTAGACATTCTTTCTGAAGATCCAGAAAGTCAGAATGAATCTCCCTTCTAACAGTTCTCTAGAGCTTTCCAGCAGCAACACGATCCAGTTTGGCATCATGTGCAACCTTCAGAGCATCTAAACCAGTTCTAACCTTAAGTGTTAATAATTCAAAAAGTGTATCAACAGAAGGTCTTGGGGGTTTAGATTTGGGAGGAGAGATGGGGGTAGAGTTTGGTATTTGGAGATGGAGAGAAGAGATTGGCTTATTTGGATAAGAGAGGGCATAAGAATGAAGAACTCTATCCAGAACAAATAATGTTGTTTCAGAAGAGGGTGGTTGAGAGGATTCAGCTTTATGATCTGAGTCTAACACCATAACAACAGGGTCAAAAGTTGGTTTAGGCTTACGGTATTTGTTCATGAGGTGGGTGAAAGAATCAGACTCAGAGGGTTCAGAAGATGAGGGTGTGAACGGGCATAACACAACAGTGTTTACAAGAGTGTAGTTGAGATGAGGAGGAGGTTGAGAAGTGGATATATTTGCATGAGGAGGAATTATGGTGTTAAGGGGTGTGGCTTCGAAGATAGGTTCAGAAACTAGGGGTTCAGAATCAAGAATAGGCGTAGTGCCTTTAGACTTGGGTGAAGGAGGAGGGGTGAGAATGTGGTTGGAGATGGGTTAGCAGGGGCTTTTTCTGGTTGAATTTATGGGTTAGATTATATTGATACATTCTTTGAATTAAAAACATAAGTAGAACCAGGTTCAGAAATGACAATACCTGGACCTCGTTGCTTCTTCTTAGCAGGTCCTTCTCCAACTGTCTTCCTCTTCTTCTCCTTCTGTATCACCATCTTCTGGTTTCCTTTTAACTTTTCCTTCTCCTACTTCTTTTCTTCTTCTTCTTTCTTTTCTTCCTCTTTCTTCTTTTTCTTTCTCTTCTCTTCTTCTTTCTTATCATCCTTCTTATGCTTCTTCTTTTCTGCTTCTCCTTCTTCCTTCTGTTCATCAGCTTTCTTATCATTCCTTTTCTCTTCACTTATTGTGGGAAGATCTAACCTTCTTTTGGTTCTCCTTTCTTTCTCTGGCACAATTTCTGGAACTCCATCTTTAGTAGTGAGAGCTTTCTGCTTGCTTATCCAAATAGGCTCACAATCAGAACCAGCTTCTCTGTGCATAGCAATGTAGCGAACAATAACTTCTAGTTGTTCATTCCTGAAGAACAACTCAAAATCAGCCAAAATAGGACCTCTTCTGGTTATAACTTCTGGGTTTGCTTGAGGATTAGAATCAATAGACTTGATTATGCCCATTTTCTTTAGAGTATGAGTGTTTAGAGTACTTCCAATAATAGTGTAAGGATTGTTGATTATGCCAGCGTTCTCTAGATTTTCAACAATCTTAGTTTGGACCAGAAGATTTGTGAGGGTTCTTCCAAAAGGAATAACATTCCTCTTCTTATTTGGATACTGTAGCCTGATTTCGTCTCTTGAATCATTCACAGCATGCCACAAGTGATTGAAGATGATGAAGGGAAGATCCACCTTGATTTGTTTACCAATACAATACATAATGTATTGTTGGTCCTTGTTGACGAAGTTTGAAGAACTTGTTGATTTTTTGTGGTAGAAGCAGCCCAGAAGAATATTAGTCCATACCTTGTAGATGGTTTTCAGATCCTTAACTTCTTTTGACTTTTGTCCATTCTAAAAGATCTCAGCATACACAGCGTCCCAATCAGTTCTAGGAGTTGCTTCAGTAACACCTTCAACATTCATCAAACCAAACAACTTCCTTATGAGGGGTTCAGTGATTGAGAAGAACTCACCATGAACTATGGAGAGAATTGCTTTAGGCATAACTGTTGCATGCACACAAAATTCTTTCACTGTGTCATACCCCAAAATTTGCCCACACTTTTTAGTGACAAAAAATTTTGAAATTATTTTTAAAATTGGATTTTTATAAAATTTTGGATTCACTTACATTGACATCCTGAATTTTATAAATGTTCGATTTAAAGTCTATTTTAAAATATAGTAGTTTATTTTTAAATTGCTTATATTTTAATAAATAGAAAATGTTGGCTGATGCTTCATAAACTTTCAATTGACTATTTATTTCAAACAAATAATATAGCACAATTGGTAAGAAGTAAGGTTTGCAAGTACAAGGTCTCGGGTTCAAATCCCATGTTTGACATTTTTTCCTTTATTTGTTACTAACTTTATTACTGTTTAAATTATTTTCAAAAAAATTCACAAAATTGTACTTTTCTACTATTTTTAATTAATTTTCGTATTTATTTAATTAGATATTTTAAAAATATTATTTTTTTCACTTTTTCTATTTTATTCACAAAAATATAAAAAAAAAAACATAAAATAAAAAAAAGATACAAAAAGATTTGTTTTCATTTTTAATATATTGCCTCTTTAGTATAATTTGTCACTTTTAGAAAAAATCTGTGTAATTGATTAAATACATCAAAAATTAAAATCAAATCAAATTTGATTTAAATGTTTGATTATATCAATTAATAGGATAATTATTACTCTTTTTATTTTAACCTAATTATTTTAGTATAAATAGCAACTCTTCTAACTCCACTCTCACGTACAGTATGCTAGCCGACAAACTAACAATTCTCTGTATCTCTCACTAACCAAATTCCAACCCTTATTCCACAATCATTCACGTACAAAAACTAACATTTTCACCCTGTTCCATAACCTTCACAAAACCTGTAACTTGTAAATTCCACAATCTTCCAACATTCACCATCAAACTAACAAATCTAAACTTTGCTTCAAAACCCAACACCATTGATCTATCACAAGAAAGTCATTACAAATCCTACATGAACCAACAATATGATACAATAATCCAAACAATTTCAGACTTCATTCACAACATCATCACAATTAAATCTAATCTTTTTTTTATGTAAACATAAAAATTGATTAACAATACAATATTCATGTGATTTTTCTTTTGTTTGTTTTTTCCAGAAAATAAGGAGAAAGAGGGATAGGAATACGAAGACCACCACCGCTTCAACCGCTCATCTTGCCGGCTAACCCGATCTCAGCCCCGCGAGCAACCTCCGATCCAACATCTCAACCACGACACAGCTGCTCCAACCGTCGCACAACAACCCACTAAGACCGACGCTACCCGGTACATTTTTTTATTTCGTTTGCTCTTGATGTATTTTGTTATGGAAAATTTGTGTAGTTTGCTGCAATTTTGATGAAAGAAAGAGAGAGTTTCATGAAGAAGAAGGGGAAAATATGTTGGATCTTGTTAATGTGTGGTTGATTTCCTTTTTCTTTAAATCTATTTTTTGCCATGTGTCTCAATTTTGATGGTTTATGGTACTTTTGAAAAAGTCAAAGTTGAAACCAATGGAAGAGAGAAGTTGCTGCATATGAAGTTTTGTTCTAAATGCTTATTATTTTATTAATGTGTTAATATTATTAAGTCAAATTATATAGTTTTTTTTCCTATAAAAATGGATTAGAGATAGAAGGGGAACTCCACCACCCCACGTTATACTTTTTTTGTTTTCTTATTTTTATTTTTATATAGTTTATTTATCTTATATTTTATCTTTTGTTTATTCAATTTATTTTGTGTGATTAATTTATTAATTTGTTCATTTCAAGTTATTACTAAAAAATGTAAAAACAAATAAAAAATATAGGATTTAGATTTCATTTTTCTATTATATAAAAATACAAAAAATATTTTTTTAATTTCTCTTTTAGAATTTAATATGGCTATTTTAGATTTTTTTTTCTTTTAATTAATAATTGTTTATATTTTATCATTTATTATTTTTTATATCCGTATTAATATTTTTTTGATTTTTGCGAGGTACCACTATCAATGAGAACTTGGAATATTTCTTGCGGATATTTACAATCTGTTTAACTTTCGTCCATTGGTCATTTTTAACTTTCATTTGGGTTTGTGATAATTTTTATCCCCATTCGGTAAAATTGTAATCCCCTCCCCCAAAGCGATGTAATAGCGTAGGAACCTTTACTTTTCGGCAATTTATTTTCTGTAAATATATTAACTGCTAGTAATTAGGATTGTATGGTAAGACTGAATCAAACGTTAGTTCACATAAAAATACAAGATAAATTACAATCGAATACAACACACTTGCACTCACTCACCTCTAGGGTACGCCCCTCTTGGTTGCCTTACGAATAAAGGTCGTGTCCCTCGAGTATAGAGGTATCTAAAGCAAATGTCCCTCGATTGAAAAATCATCACAAAGATCATAAGTCCCTCGATGCCCCATCGATGTTGCCTACGAATATATGATCTTGTCCCTCGATTGTTGCCTACGGAAAGTGATGATCGTCCCTTCGAAATTGCTAAGGGTACCTCTACCTGTTGCCTTCAAACGACCTCGATGACCCTTCGATGACCCGCACGTCCAATAAAACAAGGATTTCCTACTTCTGTATAGTATGGATAATCCTGGGAATCGTAAAAAGCATAGAAAAAGACCAGTTAATTAGGGTAGTTCTCGTAACCTGCCTAGCTCAATAAAAACATCTTTTCAAAAACTTTTTCAAAGGCGAAGGCTACGCATTTACGCTAAAGTCCTTACGTCCCTTTTCAATTCAAAACAAACAAAACATGAGCTAAGCAAGTTAAGAGCCCGTAGATAACTACGGATGAAAAGGGTGCTTGCACCTTCCCTTTTCATAACTTACCCCCCGAGCCCGTTTTCTTTCAAAAAGGTCTTTTTCTGTACTTTTTACCTTTCCTAAAATTGGACAAAATAAAAGTCGGTGGCGACTCATGCTCACCGCAACATTGTTGCTTATAAAAATAAAAGTCAGTTCACCGTGTTACACACTGGATCTAGATAGACTGGACCACACAGATCATAGAATAAAGGTCCCCAACCTTGAAACACCATATTCTCTGTAAGATGAACATCATGTTTCTCCAAATTATCAAAATCTACCATCAACTCGCAGATAACTTCCAACTGATCCAACGGAATCGAACAGGTTATCTGGGGAACAAGATGTTGCTCTTGATCTTATTCTTGTTGACGTTGTTGCTGAGAAGACGAACCAACATTCTGATATGAAGGGGAAGCCATTGAAGCATTTTTGAGATTTTTGGTTTTCTTTTTAGGGTTTGAGAAGAGAGAGAACAGGTGACAGAAACGCATAAAATAGGAGGATGATGAATGAGTGAAAAGAGTAAAAAGAATTATGAGAGATGGTTAAATAGGCACGGATTTGAAACAAAATGCAATTAAATTCTGAGAATGAACTGTTACAGAATGCAGAGAATCAAATGCATTTAATGTTGAGTAACGTTAGGGGAAAACGTGATATTTGAAATGATTTGCACAGTTACCTAGGGCAGCGTCTCATCAACTGCACGCATGCTTGTCCCTTCAGATTGAACACGTGTTCATCATCTGGAATAGCTGGTGACAGCTATTTTGCTTTAAAAGAAATTCTGAATCATCTTAGACATATGAAACGTTAGTAATAACAGAATCAGAATATCTAAATGTGTAATTGCAAAGCATCTCAAGCATAGTTTGTTTTGATGAAGACAATATGGACATCAAGCTTTCATAAAGGATGTGCAAAAAGTATCTCAAGTCTTAAGCAAAGAACACACAATTTCAAAGTCTTGAAGAAATAATAAAGATTCAAGAATCAAGCAATAAATGGCAAAGGTATAAACAATACTCACTTTGACATATAATTGTTCACAAAATATACTCTCATGCATATCATAATCATGAACAAGTCTCATATATCAAAGAGTTCATTTAAAACCTTTTTCATAGTTAAAATTCAAAATAAAGGTTTTAGGAACCGGGTTGTCCCTATGGGGGAACCGGTTCCCAGCATTCTCAAATTTCAGCATTCTGTGGTTTACTATGGGGAACCGGGTTGTCCCTATGCAGGAACCGGTTCCCACGTTCAAAATTCAAATTTTCTGCTGTAACGTTCAGCAGGAACCGGGTTGTCCTATACAGGAACCGGTTCCTACTGAACCAGTGTGTTTTTCCATTGCATTTTACACTCAAACGAAATTGTCTTTATACCTTTTAAACATTGCATTGCTTCATGGAAAAATAACCTTTTGAAGAGGTGTTTTACACACTATATATTACACATCTTTCATATTCAAAAATCACCTTCTTCATTAACAATTCATAAACCATATTCTTCATCTTTCAATATTCTCAAGTGTTCATAAATTCTCATTTTCAAGTGAAACTTTCCATACACATTTTCATTGAGAAATCTATTCAAAGTTTCATGCATACATTGTGAACATTTATATTCATTGTTAGAATTGTTTATTTGAAGAAGAAGATCAATCCAAGATTGATAGTGCTATACAAATTTCATCTAAATCTCTTGTATAAATTCAAAAGTATTATCTCCTTACTATCCAGGATTGTTGGAAGTAAGTGTTGTGTTTGAAGAGGATTGTTCTTCATACACATTAGTGTTGATTGATCTTAAAGGTGTTAAGAACCTTTGATCACCCTATAGGTTAGATAGTAGGCATAGGCTTGTACAATAATTCTAACTATAGTGAAATCTCTTTCGTGTTTGAAAGGGGACTGGAGTACTCTCGGATTGTGAGGGGAACCAGTATATATCGTTGCGTTCTTTACTTTTCCGCACTTTATTGCATTCTTCACCATTACCAAAGAAAAGAAAAGAACCTTACAAAAACCTTCAAACACTTAACCAAAAATTATTAGAAGTATTCTCATAAAACCGATTAAATTTTTGAAAACCTAATTCACCCCCCCTCTTAGGCGCACTCTTATACTTACATTTGGCATCAGAGCAAGTTATAGGTAACTTGTTCCTAAAGATCCAGAATGGCTTCCGCAAATCAAAGACTGGTTTTCAAAGATGGTGGTTCTAACAACAAGCCTCCATTGTTCTGTGGTGAATATTTTGACTTTTGGAAAATCCAAATGAAGGCTCATCTAGAAGCACAAGGAGAAGAAGTTTGGGAGGCTGTCCTACAAGGTCCTCATGTTCCTACAACGGTCGTTAATGGTGTTGGATCGGAGAAACCTAAAGCGTCATGGGATGATAATGATAGAAAAAGGGTTCTTGCTGACAAAAAGGCGATCAGTCTTCTTCATGGTGCTCTTAGTATGGATGAATTCTTCCGAATATCAACATGTACAACATCAAAGGAAATTTGGGATACTCTTGTAGAAACTCATGAAGGTACCGCTGAAGTTAAAAGATCAAGGTTGAATACTTTAAGCCAAGAGTACGAACTGTTTAGAATGAAGCCCGGAGAAACTATTCTCGATTTGCAAAAACGATTCGTACATTTGACAAATCACTTGAAGGCACTTGGAAAGACTCTTACTACCGAAGAACTTAATCTTAAAGTGCTCAGATCTTTGACAAGGGAGTGGCAACCAAAAGTGACGGCGATATCCGAAAAGAAGAATTTATCAAAACTTACTTCCGCAACACTATTTGGAAAACTTCAAGAATATGAGACAGAACTTGGAAGATTGGAAAAGCATGAGAACTTAGAGAAGAAATCCAAAGGCATTGCATTAAAAGTAGATTCAATAGAAAGCAAAATGAAAGATGCATCGGATGAAGATGAAAACTTCTTGCTTCTTGTAAAAAGGTTAGGCAAATTTTTTGGTAATAAAAATAATATTGATAATACTAACTATGTCAAAAGAAAGAAATTCTCAAAGCATAAAGATAAAGAAGCATCCACTTCATCACAAGAAGTTACATGCTATGAATGTGGGAAACAAGGACACATAAAGCCAGAATGTCCAAAGCTTTCAAAGAAGAATGTATTCAAAGGCAAAAGAGAATTCAAAAATAAAAAGGCCTACATAGCATGGGAAGATAATGAAGTAAGTTCCTCATCGGACTCCGATAGTGACGAAAGTGCAAATCTAGCACTAATGGCATCACACCACTCCGACGATGAAGAAGGCGAGGTTAGTTATGATAATTCTCTTTTTGATAATGGTGCGCAAGGTGCAATAGAAGAATTATTAAAAGAATGCAAAATTCTCTATAAAACTATCTCATCTCAAAAGAAAATAATATCATCGTTAGAAGAGAAGGTTAAGATAATTGAAGTAGAACATAAAGATGACAAAGAAAAAATGATTAGTGTTCAAGAAGATAATGTTGTATGCAAGAATTGTGAATCACTTTCCTTCCAAATTGTCCAATTAAAACGTGTTTTAGAAAGATATGAAAAAGGGCAAATTGGATTGGAAAATGTTCTTAGCACACAAAGATACTCCAATGATAAGAGCGGACTTGGTTTCTCTAAATTTGATAAACCAACATCCAACAAGACTATCTTTGTCAAGGCTAGTAACCAACCAATTCAAGAGAAAGTGATCAAGCCTAAAGTAATGCAACATTATCCTAAAAGGAAGAACTTTGTTAAGAAGAAATCTTATCCTCCTAGATATAGAAGTAACTTTGAACCTACTTGTTTTTATTGTGGTATTATTGGTCACACACCCAATGCTTGTTATGTAAGGAACTTTAGTGTTCCTAGTGGACATTATGTATGGGTGAAGAAAGGAACTAACTATGATGGACCCAAAGCCATTTGGGTACCTAACAAAACTTAATTTGTTTTGTAGGTTTGCTTGAAGACCACTTCAAACCTATGGTATCTAGATAGTGGTTGTTCAAAGCATATGACGGGTGACCTAAACCAATTTTCAGATCTAAGGTTAAAGGCCAAGGGTTTTGTCACTTATGGAGACAACAATAAGGGAAGAATTCTTGGCAAAGGCAAAGTTGGTGCACCACCTTTCACATCCATTGAAGATGTTCTTTATGTTGAAGGACTAAAGCATAATCTTCTAAGCATTAGCCAACTTTGTGACAAAGGCTTCAAGATCAAATTCACTAAGGAAGAATGCTTGATCATCGATGAAGTCACCAATGAGGTAAAACTCAAAGGTACAAGAATTAATAACATTTTTATGATTTCTTTAAATGATTTATCTTTGAAAGTAAAATGTCTTTTGGTAAACAATAATGAATCATGGTTATGGCATAAAAGAGCAGCCCATATTCATATGGATCATTTAAATAAGTTAACCAAACATGATCTTGTTATTGGCCTACCCAAGATAAAGTTTGTCAAAGATAAATTATGTGATGCATGTCAAAAGGGAAAGCAAACCAAATCATCTTTCAAACCAAAGAATGTGGTGACTACAACAAGACCACTTCAATTGTTGCATATGGATCTATTTGGTCCATCAAGGACAAGAAGCTTCGGAGGTAATGTATACGCTTTAGTTATTGTTGATGATTATTCTAGATATTCTTGGACTTTGTTTCTTGTGCAGAAAAGTGATGCTTTTAAAGCCTTTAAGAAGTATGCAAAACAAATCCAAAATGAAAAATCATTAAAGATTGTATCCATAAGAAGTGATCATGGTGGAGAGTTTCAAAATGCATCGTTTGAAGAATTTTGTGAAGAACATGGTATCTCTCATAATTTTTCAGCACCAAGAACTCCACAACAAAATGGAGTAGTTGAAAGGAAAAATAGGTTTCTAGTGGAACTTGCAAGAACAATGCTTAGTGATGCAAATCTTCCTAAATATTTTTGGGCGGATGCGGTTAGTACGGCATGTTATGTTGGAAATCGAGTAATCATTAGACCTATCTTAAAGAAGACTCCATATGAACTCTTCAAAGGAAGAAAGCCAAACATTGCTCACTTTCACATTTTTGGATGCAAGTGCTTTGTTCTCAACAATGACAAAGACAATCTTGGTAAGTTTGATGAGAAATCCGACGAAGGTATATTTCTTGGTTATTCTCTTTCTAGTAAAGCATATAGAATTTATAATAAAAGAACTTTAACTATTGAAGAATCCATGCATGTATCTTTTGATGAGACTAACACTTCCAAAGAGGAAGAAGTTGTTTGTGATGATGATGATCCTTTAGATTTACCCCCGGAAGAACCCTCAAATAATACAATTGTGAAGGCACCGGAAGAACCTTCAAATGATATAATTATGAAGGCACCGGAAGTACAACAAGAAAGTGTTCAACAAGAAAGTGTACAACAAGAATCAAACACCAATGATCTACCAAAAGAATGGAGAACTCATAGAGATCATCCTATTGATAAAGTTATTGGTGATATTAGTCAAGGAGTAGCAACAAGATTAAATCTCAAAGATGCTTGCTTACACATGGCTTTTGTTTCTCAAATTGAACCTTCCAAAGTTGATGAAGCCTTAGGAGACGATCAATGGATAAATGCAATGCAAGAAGAATTAAATCAATTCGAGAGAAATCAAGTTTGGGAACTTGTTCCTAGACCAAGTAACAAACACATCATAGGTACTCGATGGGTGTTTAAGAACAAACTTGATGAGAATGGTATAATTGTTCGAAACAAAGCAAGATTGGTGGCCCAAGGTTACAATCAAGAAGAAGGAATCGACTTTGAAGAAACATTTGCTCCGGTTGCAAGGTTAGAAGCTATTCGTCTTTTACTTGCTTATGCATGTTCATTAAATTTTCAGCTTTATCAAATGGACGTCAAGAGCGCATTCTTAAATGGCTACATCAATGAAGAAGTCTATGTCAAACAACCCCCGGGATTTGAAGACTTCAAGAATCCTTCACATGTCTTTAAGTTGAGAAAGGCTCTTTATGGATTAAAGCAAGCACCTAGAGCATGGTATGATAGACTTAGCAATTTTTTGTGTGAAAAGGGTTTTGAAAAGGGTAAGGTTGAAAAACTTTGTTCATTAAGAAAATCAAGAGTAACACTTTATTGGTTCAAGTCTATGTTGATGATATCATTTTTGGATCGACCAACAAAGAAATGTGTGAGGAATTCTCATTGATGATGCAAGGAGAATTCGAGATGTCTATGATGGGAAAGATGAATTACTTTCTTGGACTACAAATTAAGCAACTCAAAGATGGAATCTTTATCAATCAATCCAAATATTGTAAAGAACTATTAAAGAAGTTTGATATGGACAATTGTAAAGCAATGAATACTCCAATGGGCTCCGGTACATATGTTGATCAAGATGAATCCGGTACTCCAATTGATATTACCAAGTATCGAGGATGTAAAACTGATCGTAAAAGCACAAGTGGTACTTGTCATATTCTTGGAAATGCATTAGTATCATGGGCTTGTAAAAAGCAAGCATGTGTTGCTCTTAGTACGGCCGAAGCGGAATACATAGCAGCGGGTAGTTGTTGTGCACAAATTCTTTGGCTTAAGCAACAACTTCGTGACTACGGACTTGATCTCGGATGCATTCCTCTTCGATGCGACAATACAAGTGCTATAAATATTACAAAGAATCCGGTCATGCATTCAAGAACCAAACACATAGACATTCGACATCATTTTCTTCGCGATCATGTGCTTAAAGGAGATGTTGAAGTCACTTTTGTAGATACTCATAATCAACTTGCGGATATCTTCACCAAGCCTCTCCCAAAAGAATCTTTTTACAAAATTCGACGAGAGCTTGGAATTTTAGACGAAGGTGATGTTTAAAATCTGTTCATACATCAAAGGTACATGTTTCTAACACTTTATGTGATAAAAATGCTTTATAAATATTCATTTATTATGACTTAGTAATTTTATATGGTATATGTGCTTTATATTTCATAAAATTAAAGTTTTTGAAAATTTTCAGTCCAGGAACCGGTTCCCATGTAGGGACGAACCGGTTCCCCATACTAATTTCCAGAGGCGTATTTTCTTTGTGTCTCAGGAACCGGTTCCCATGTAGGGACGAACCGGTTCCCACGTACTTTTTCCAGTTTTTTTTTTGCTTATCTTTTAGCTGTTACGAAATTGATTGTGTGGCTAGTATTGTTTTGAATATTTTTTCTTTTATATCTTATTTTAATTTAATACACATTATATCACTTCACACCACACATTTACACTCATTCACTCACATTTACTCTCATTCAACATTCATCTTCATCTTCTTCAACCTTCCACCTCCATTGTCAACCCAATTCAAAGCTCCACTATCTCACCATAACTATCAAAATTAAATACCCACTACCTCAAAACACTATATAATCCTCCACTCTTTCACACAATTCACTCAAATCCTTCTCCACTTACCAAATCCTAAAACCTCAACTTAAACCCTAACTTTCAACTCCTTTCAACAATGGCACCCAAAGTTTCAAGAAGTGCAAAAGGAAAGAACAAAATGGGAGAGACAAGTGAAGATCCTCAAGAGATTCAACCAACGGTCAAGAGTCGGAGACTCACATTCAACATCCGGAGTCGAAAACTCCTTGCGGCAAAATACGGTAAACTACCCGATTTCCCTAATCACAGCTTCAATTTTCCGGGTAGACTAGCTAATGCAGGGGTCGCTAATTTTGTGCTTGACCATGGTGATTATTATCCGGATTTGGTTAGAGAGTTTTACCACAATCTTAGGATAGTAACCGATGAATTTGATGATTTCACATTATTGTCAAAAGTTTCAAATAAGGATATATGCCTAGATGTTGAGGAATTTGGAAGAGTTTTAGGAATTCCATCTCAAGGCTTAGTGCTCCTTCAAGGTAACATACCGGAGGATTGGCAACCGTATAGTAAGATTGATGTTTTTGTGGATATGTGCCGACCAACTCAACGTGAGTCAGTTCGCCAACAGCTTGCTATCAAGTTTAACATGTTCGGTTCAAGCTTATCGGTGAGTGATAGGATGCTCCATCTTATCATTGCTTATGTTTTATTTCCAAAGAATTCTAACCATTCCAGGGTCAATGAGTTCGAGTTGATGGTGTTGCTTGCTCTAAGGCGTGGTATTGAAGTCAATTGGGCGCTTTCAATTATGCGCCACATGCAGCTTATGGCTTCCCTTAAAGGAGGCTTACCTTATGCAAGGGCCATCTCTCATATTGTTCGGAATGCTGGTGTTCTCCTCCAAAGGGAACCAAAGAAAAATATGGATGAACAAGAGTGTGCTATCACCACTGCTACCGCTCTTAAAAACACAGGAATAGTTACGGATCGTGAAGGTAGATTCGTTTACAAAGTTGATTTTGAGCCAGCCGTGCCACAAGATCCTCAACGTCCCGAAGGTGGATATACAATGGATATGATGTTTGCCAAGCTTTGTTCTATTCAAACATCCATTGATAACAACAAGAGGGAGAATAACTATGAGCATAACCTTATGAGAAGACAAATGCGGGAAATTCAACGGACTCAAAGGCGTATCTTAGCTCATTATGAGGGAGAGGAAGGAAGTGATGAAGAAGAAGATGAACAAGATGATGATGATGATGAAGAACACATGGATGAAAGTGACTAATTTATTTCCTTTAAATTCTATGTCATGTTTTCTTTTTATTATTAAGTTTTTATTTATGTTCTAGACAATGTTCCATTCATGTTTGTGATGTTTAGGACTATTTCTGTTTTATGTTGTAACCGTAAAAAACTACGTTTCGTATCGTTTGTAGTATTTCATTTGTGTGTTAACTTTTTGGTATTTTACATTGTGTTATATTTCATATATTTTTTCTCTTTTTCCCCATCCTTTTTGATAATAACAAAGGGGGAGAAGGATATTATGCATGTATTGTTGTTGTTTTGTTTCAAAGAAAATGCAGGCCATTGTTAAAATTATCAAATGAAACTCATCACCATAAATCAAGGAAGCATGGATTTAGGGGGAGTCTCTAACATAGGGGGAGCCTTGCATTGATTCAAACACTTTTTCAAAAGCACAAAACAACTCTCTTCAAAAACGTTTTCAAGTCTTGGTTGTCATCATCAAAAAGGGGGAGAATGTAATTGCAAAGCATCTCAAGCATAGTTTGTTTTGATGAAGACAATATGGACATCAAGCTTTCATAAAGGATGTGCAAAAAGTATCTCAAGTCTTAAGCAAAGAACACACAATTTCAAAGTCTTGAAGAAATAATAAAGATTCAAGAATCAAGCAATAAATGGCAAAGGTATAAACAATACTCACTTTGACATATAATTGTTCACAAAATATACTCTCATGCATATCATAATCATGAACAAGTCTCATATATCAAAGAGTTCATTTAAAACCTTTTTCATAGTTAAAATTCAAAATAAAGGTTTTAGGAACCGGGTTGTCCCTATGGGGGAACCGGTTCCCAGCATTCTCAAATTTCAGCATTCTGTGGTTTACTATGGGGAACCGGGTTGTCCCTATGCAGGAACCGGTTCCCACGTTCAAAATTCAAATTTTCTGCTGTAACGTTCAGCAGGAACCGGGTTGTCCTATACAGGAACCGGTTCCTACTGAACCAGTGTGTTTTTCCATTGCATTTTACACTCAAACGAAATTGTCTTTATACCTTTTAAACATTGCATTGCTTCATGGAAAAATAACCTTTTGAAGAGGTGTTTTACACACTATATATTACACATCTTTCATATTCAAAAATCACCTTCTTCATTAACAATTCATAAACCATATTCTTCATCTTTCAATATTCTCAAGTGTTCATAAATTCTCATTTTCAAGTGAAACTTTCCATACACATTTTCATTGAGAAATCTATTCAAAGTTTCATGCATACATTGTGAACATTTATATTCATTGTTAGAATTGTTTATTTGAAGAAGAAGATCAATCCAAGATTGATAGTGCTATACAAATTTCATCTAAATCTCTTGTATAAATTCAAAAGTATTATCTCCTTACTATCCAGGATTGTTGGAAGTAAGTGTTGTGTTTGAAGAGGATTGTTCTTCATACACATTAGTGTTGATTGATCTTAAAGGTGTTAAGAACCTTTGATCACCCTATAGGTTAGATAGTAGGCATAGGCTTGTACAATAATTCTAACTATAGTGAAATCTCTTTCGTGTTTGAAAGGGGACTGGAGTACTCTCGGATTGTGAGGGGAACCAGTATATATCGTTGCGTTCTTTACTTTTCCGCACTTTATTGCATTCTTCACCATTACCAAAGAAAAGAAAAGAACCTTACAAAAACCTTCAAACACTTAACCAAAAATTATTAGAAGTATTCTCATAAAACCGATTAAATTTTTGAAAACCTAATTCACCCCCCCTCTTAGGCGCACTCTTATACTTACATTTGGCATCAGAGCAAGTTATAGGTAACTTGTTCCTAAAGATCCAGAATGGCTTCCGCAAATCAAAGACCGGTTTTCAAAGATGGTGGTTCTAACAACAAGCCTCCATTGTTCTGTGGTGAATATTTTGACTTTTGGAAAATCCAAATGAAGGCTCATCTAGAAGCACAAGGAGAAGAAGTTTGGGAGGCTGTCCTACAAGGTCCTCATGTTCCTACAACGGTCGTTAATGGTGTTGGATCGGAGAAACCTAAAGCGTCATGGGATGATAATGATAGAAAAAGGGTTCTTGCTGACAAAAAGGCGATCAGTCTTCTTCATGGTGCTCTTAGTATGGATGAATTCTTCCGAATATCAACATGTACAACATCAAAGGAAATTTGGGATACTCTTGTAGAAACTCATGAAGGTACCGCTGAAGTTAAAAGATCAAGGTTGAATACTTTAAGCCAAGAGTACGAACTGTTTAGAATGAAGCCCGGAGAAACTATTCTCGATTTGCAAAAACGATTCGTACATTTGACAAATCACTTGAAGGCACTTGGAAAGACTCTTACTACCGAAGAACTTAATCTTAAAGTGCTCAGATCTTTGACAAGGGAGTGGCAACCAAAAGTGACGGCGATATCCGAAAAGAAGAATTTATCAAAACTTACTTCCGCAACACTATTTGGAAAACTTCAAGAATATGAGACAGAACTTGGAAGATTGGAAAAGCATGAGAACTTAGAGAAGAAATCCAAAGGCATTGCATTAAAAGTAGATTCAATAGAAAGCAAAATGAAAGATGCATCGGATGAAGATGAAAACTTCTTGCTTCTTGTAAAAAGGTTCGGCAAATTTTTTGGTAATAAAAATAATATTGATAATACTAACTATGTCACAGAAGATAGGAATGTTACTCTCATATATCTGATAATCTTCTAGCTGACTCTTCATCCAGAGCATCTGTGTACTACATCCAGCAACAGCAACATATTCTGCTTCTGTTGTAGAGAGGGAAATTATGGCTTGCTTCTTGCTGTACCAAGAGATCAGATGACTTCCCAGAAACTGACAACTTCCAGAAGTACTTTTCCTTTCAACTCTATCTCAAGCGTAGTCAGCATCACAAAATCCTACTAAGTTGTATTCTTCAGATCTTCTGTAGACTAAACCAACATTAGTAGTACCTTTCAGATACCTCAGAATTCTCTTAACGGCAGTTAAGTGAGATTCTCTAGGATCTGATTGGAATCTAGCACACAGACATACACTGAATAGAATATCAGGTCTAGAAGCAGTAAGATATAGAAGAGATCCAATCATACCTCTGTAGAGCTTCTGATCTACCTTCTTACTTACCTCATCCTTACCTAATACACACGTTGGATGCATAGGAGTCTTTGCTTCTTTGCTTTCTGAAAGATTAAACTTCTTCAGAAGTTCTTTCACATACTTGGTCTGATGAACATAAGTTCCTTCAGAAGTTTGATTGATCTGGATCCCAAGGAAATACTTGAGTTCTCCCATCATGCTCATTTCAAACTCTTCCTGCATAGACTTAGCAAACTCCTTTCCAAGTGTAGCATTAGATGTTCCAAATATGATATCATCAACATAAATTTGGCAAATTAAAATATCCTTTTTAAAAGTTTTACAGAAGAGAGTTGTATCCACTTGTCCTCTAGTGAACCCATTATCTAGAAGGAAAGAACTTAATCTTTCATACCAAGCTCTGGGAGCTTGCTTCAAGCCATATAATGATTTCTTTAATTTGAAAACATGTTCTGGAGACTTAGAGTCTTAAAAACCAGGAGGTTGGGGGACATATACTTCCTCATCTATATAACCATTTAAGAAGGCACTCTTAACATCCATCTGATATAGAGTGATGTTATGTTGAGTGGCAAAAGAAATTAATAAGCAAATAGATTCTAACCTGGCCAGTGGCGCAAAGGTTTCTGTATAGTCAATGCCTTCTTGCTGACTATAGCCCTGAGCAACCAGTCTGGATTTGTTTCTTACAACTTCTCCTTTTTCGCTTAGCTTTTTCTGAAGACCCACTTAGTTCCAATGATGTTAAATCCTTTTGGTCTTGGAACCAGATCCCAAACATCATTCCTTGTAAATTGATTTAGATCTTCTTGCATGGAAATTATCCAGTCAGCATCTTTCAGAGCTTGATCAACAGAAGTTGGCTCAATCAGAGATACTAGACCAAATTGACATTCTGCCTTGTTTTTAAGGAATGTTCTTGTTCTGATAGGATCATCTTTCTTTCCAATGATAACATCTTCTGGATGAGTAGAGTTGAGTTTAGAAGATCTTCTGGGTGTTAACTCTTCAGATATTCTGAGATTCTCTAAAGAAGAAGCAACTTGATCTTCTGAAACTTTGCTTCTTGGTTCTTCATGATCTGAATTATAGATTTCTATATCTGCAAAATTCTCAAACTGCTTTGGCTTTTCAAGACCAAGCTTATCATCAAATCTGATATTGATTGATTCTTCAACAACCAATGTTTCAGTATTGTATACTCTGTAGCCTTTAGAGCGTTCAGAATATCCAAGAAGGAAACACTTTTGTGCCTTAGAATCAAACTTATGCAGATGATCTTTAGTGTTTAGAATATAGCATACACATCCAAATGGATAGAAATAAGAAATGTTGGGCTTTCTGTTCTTCCACAATTCATAAGGAGTCTTATTTAGAATAGGTCTTATAGAGATTCTATTCTGAATATAACATGCAGTGTTAATTGCTTCTGCCCAGAAATGCTTAGCCATATTGGTTTCCTTGATCATGGTTCTGGCCATTTCTTGTAGAGTCCTATTCTTTCGTTCTACAACTCCATTTTGCTGTGGAGTTCTAGGACAAGAGAAATCATGGGCAATACCATTTTCTTTGAAATAAATTTCAAAGAATTTGTTCTCAAATTCACCACCATGATCGCTTCTGACCTTTATGATTTTGCATTCCTTCTCAAATTGAACCTGAGTGCAGAAGTCAAAGAACACAGTATGAGACTCATCCTTGTGTTTCAAGAACTTTACCCATGTCCAGCGACTATAATCATCTACGATGACTAATCCATATTTCTTCCCTCTGATTGATGTTGTTTTGACTGGGCCAAAAAGATCAATGTGCAGAAGTTCTAGCGGCCTAGAGGAAGAGATAACATTTTTAGACTTGAATGCAGGTTTTGAAAACTTCCCTTTCTGACATACTTCGCAAAGAGCATCTGATTTATATTTCAGATTGGGGAGTCCTATGACCAGATTAAGTTTGTTAATCAGAGAAATCTTTCTCAAATTAGCATGACCTAATCTTCTGTGCCAGACCCACTGCTCTTCACTAACAAACATAAGGCAAGTAAATTTTTGATTTTTAAGATCTTGAAGATCAATCTTATAAATGTTGTTCTTTCTCTTGCCTATAAATAGGGTTGAGCCATCCTTCTGACTGATAGCTTTACAAGACTTTTGATTGAAGATAATGTCATGACCATTTTCACTTAATTGACTTATGGACAATAAGTTATGAGCTAATCCATCTACTAAAAGAACATTAGTTATAGAGGGAGAGTTACCAATGCATATGGTTCTAGAGCCAATGGTCTTGCCCTTCTTATTCCCTCCAAACTTAACTTCTCCAGCAGATTTAAGCTCCAGGTCTTGGAACATAGACCTTTTCCCGTCATGTTTCGCGAGCATCCAGAGTCCAGGTACCATGACATGTTTTCCTTTGTCTTTTTGGTTGCCAAGGATATCTGCAACAGGAATTATCTTTTCCTTAGGTACCCACATTCTTTTGGGTCCTTTTGGGTTAGTCTTCCTCAAGTTCTGATTGAACTGAGGTTTAGCACGAAAATTAACAAGAGGTACAGCATGATATTCTCTATTCTGAATAGCATGATATTTTCTAGGATGTGCAACATTATGTTTCTTGGTGTGTGTTATGTGGAAACTCTTGGCATGTGATGTGTGCCTAATATCATGAGGGTGGCCATACTTGAATTGATCATACAGAGGTTTGTATGTGATTTTCATCTCATCAACAGGTTCATGTTTATATGGGTTTTCACCCTCATAGCCTATGCCAACTCTCTTGTTTCCACTAACTGCATATATCATAGAGGCTAGCTGACTTCTGCCTATACCTCTAGATAGAAACTTCCTGAAACTCAGGTCATATTCCTTAAGAATATTGTTTATGCTTGGAATAGACTTTTCTGAACTAGAAGATGATTCAACATCTTTAGATAGATTTAAAACTTTTTCTTTAAGTTCAGCATTTTCTATTTCAAACTTCTTAGTTTCAGATGCAAAGAGCTTTCTCAGCTTTTTGTATTTGATACTAAGTTTAGCCTTGATTTCCAGAAGTTCAGTTAAGCTTGAAACTAACTCATCTCTAGAGAGTTCAGAAAATACCTCTTCAGAATCTGAGTCTGATGTAGATTCTGACTCTTCATCAACAGTGGCCATCAGCGCTATGTTTGCCTGCTCATCTTCAGAGTCTGACTCTTGATCAGAAGAATCTGAGTCATCCCAAGTAGCCATCAGGCCTTTCTTCTTTTCAAACTTTTTCTTGGGCTTTTCCCTCTGAAGCTTTGGACACTCATTTTTGTAATGTCCAGGTTCCTTGCATTCATAACACGTCACCTTCTTCTTGTCAGATCTTCTGTTTCCAGAAGATTCTCCTCTTTCAGGCCTTTTGAAGTTCTTGAAGTTCTTGAACTTTCTCTGCTTGCTTTTCCAGAGTTGATTTACCCTTCTGGAAATCATAGAAAGTTCATCTTCTTCTTCTTCTAATTCTGACTCTTCAGAATCTTCTTCTTCAGCCTTAAAAGCGTTAGTGCATTTTTTATTATTAGATTTTAATGCAATTGACTTGCCTTTCTTTTGAGGCTCATTTGCATCCAGCTCTATTTCATGACTTCTTAAGGCACTGATCAGCTCTTCAAGAGAAACTTCATTCAAGTTCTTGGCAATCTTGAATGTAGTCACCATTGGGCCCCATCTTCTAGGCAAGCTTTTGATGATCTTCTTGACATGATCAGCCTTTGTATATCCCTTGTCAAGCACTCTTAATCCAGCAGTCAAAGTCTAGAATCTTGAAAACATTGCTTCAATGTTCTCATCTTCCTCCATCTTGAAAGCTTCATATTTCTGGATCAAAGCAAGAGCCTTTGTCTCCTTGACTTGGGCATTACCTTCATGAGTCATCTTTAAGGATTCAAAGATATCATGAGTTGTTTCTCTGTTTGTTATCTTCTCATATTCAGCATGAGAGATAGCATTCAGCAATATAGTTCTAGACTTGTGATGATTCTTGAAGTCTTTCTTTTGAGCATCACTCATGGCTTATCTAGAAACTTTGACACCTTGAGCATTAACAGGATGTGTGTAACCATCCAACACTAGATCCCATAAATCACCATCTTGACAAAGAAAGTAACTTTCGAGTCTATCTTTCCAGTACTCAAAGTTTTCACCATCAAAAACTGGTGGTCTATTATAGCCATTAAAACTGTTGCTTCCATTTCCATTGTTGTTTTGTTCAGGAGTAAGAGTAGATGAAGTTGTTTCAACCATTTTGACTTTGCGTTTTTCTCCCTAAATCTTTTGTCTAACACGGTTAAGTGCTTGCACCTAGAACCAGGCTCTGATACCAATTGAAGGATAGAAAAACACTTAGAAAGGGGGGTTTGAATAAGTGTGACTTCAATCTTGTAAGATAATAACAATGAACACAATTATTTTTATCCTGGTTCGTTGTTAACGAAACTACTCCAGTCCACCCCCTTAGAGTGATTTACCTCAACTGAGGATTTAATCCACTAATCCAACTGATTACAATGGTTATCCACTTAGAAACCTTCTAAGTCTTCTAGAGTATACAGATCACAACTTGATCACTCTAGGAATTCCTCTAGAGTCTATAGATCACAACTTGATCACTCTAGGAACCTTTTACAAACAATGTAAAATAATGTTTACAAGAGTATAGATTGCTTATAATAAAGCTGTAATCACAACAGTGATATTTCTCTTAAGTTCTAAGCTTAACACTCACTAAATATTACAAGAGTTTGTGAGGTTGAAGATGAAGTTCGTGAGTTTTGATTTTGACAGCGTTTCAGTATTTTGCACAAGTGTTCTTCTTTGCTTCTGATCAGAACTTCTATATATATATATAGGCGTTGAGAGGAAATGATCGTTGGGAGCATTTAATGCTTTGCGTGAATAGTACAGCTCTGCATTTAATGTTTCACACTTTTGTCAACTACCTCGAGCCTTACTTTTCCTGCTTTTACTGACTTTGCCTTTTGTAGCTTCTAACGTTCCTTTTGTTAGTCAGAGATTAGACTTAATAGCCTATCATCTTGTACTTTATTCTGGACTCAGATTTGTAGATAAACAACGTTTGAATATCAGAGTCAACAGCTTGGTGCAGAGCATCTTCTTGTCTTCTGACTTTGAAGAGCTTTGAGCGTGATACCATCAGAGCTTCAGAGCTTCTGCTTCTGACTTCATGTTCTTCTGATGCTTTTCAGTTCATGTTCTGATTCTGCTTGACCATCTTCTGATGTCTTGCCAGAGCATGTTCTGATGTAGCCATCTAGAACCTTCTGAGTCAGTGGTTCTGAGCGCTGCTTTGTGCATACTCTTTATATATTTCCTGAAATGGAAAATGCAAAGGATTAGAGTACCACATTATCTTATACAAAGTTCATATATAATGCTATCATCAAAACACAGAATACTGATCAGAACAAATCCTGTTCTAACACGTAAGCAGTCCCCTTTTTGACTTGTGGAACTCTATGCCAAGGAAGTATGACATGATACCAAGGTCTCTCATATTGAACTTGTTGTGAAAAACGATACCAATAACAAAGTATAATAGGGAATTAGGGAAGAGAATAAGAACACAAGAATTGGTTATAACTGCTATTCTTTCACTTTCTCTTAAAACAAGATTACAAGTTTACAAGAATAACAAATAACCTCTCTCACCCAAATTAGGATTTGCAGCTTAGCAATGATGAGAGACTAGTATGCTATTTATAATAAAACCTAACATACTAACTAATGGGCTTTTTCAGCAAGGCCCATTACACAAGCCAACTTAATAAACAAGCTAACTTAACAAATTAGGGTTAAACACTAAAACCTAATTTAACATGCTAACAACCCTAGCATCTTCGACATCTGCATGCTAGACCCATCTTCGACTACAGCATGCACACTTCGACACCAGCATGTGAACAATCCTTCGACTTCATGCTTAACTCTGTCGAACTGTCGAACCAAGAAGCTACCTTTCGACAATACTAGAGTTCGATCCAATATCTCACAAATCTCCACCTTGGACCTAACTCTACAACGTCAAGGAACAGACTAGCTTTCTTCATGCAGCTTTATCAACTGCATACAGTGGAAAAACTTGCAACTCGGCAATGTCTTGGTGATCATATTAGCAGCATTGTCTTCAGTCGAAACCTTCAGCACTTGGACTTCTCCACGCTCGATTACTCCTCTGACGAAATGCAGCCTCACATCAATGTGCTTAGTTCGCTCATGATAGGCTGAATTCTTCGACAGGTGTATTGCACTTTGACTATCACATTTAACAGTGATACCTCGACCTTGAAGTTTCAGCTCCTTCGCAAAACCTTCAAGCCACAATGCTTCTTTCACAGCTTCAGTTAGGGCAATATACTCCGCTTCAGTGGTTGATAGAGCAACAACCTTCTGAAGTGTTGCTTTCCAACTAATTGCAGTGCCAAACATAGTGAAAACATATCCAGAAATAGATTTTCTGGAATCCATACAACCTGCATAATCAGAGTCGACATATCCTTCTATTACTGATTTACTATCTTCACCCAAGGCTCCACCATAAATTAGGACTCTATTCAGAGACCCATTTATGTACCTTAAAATCCACTTCAATGCTTGCCAGTGAGCCTTTCCAGGATTCGCCATGTACCTGCTTACAAGACTTACTGCGTATGCTATGTCGGGCCTAGTACAGACCATAGCATACATCAAAGAACCGACTATATTAGCATATGGGATGCTATTCATATAGGCTCTTTCAACATCAGTACTGGGACACTGATCAATACTCAGCTTGAATTGAGGGTTTGTTGGAGTCACAACTGGCTTCGAATTCGACATACCAAACTTTTCAAGAATCTTCCGTAGATATGCCTCTTGAGATAGGCATAACTTCGACTTCTTTCTATCTCTTCGAATGTCAATTCCAAGAATCCTGGAAGCAGCTCCCAGATCCTTCATATCGAACTCCTTATTGAGTTCAGCCTTCACCCTCGTCACATCTTCAACATTGTTGCTTGCTATGAGAATATCATCCACATAAAGCAACAAAATAACAAATGAATTACCAGATCGAAATCTGAAGTAAACGCAGTGGTCGAACTGACTTCTAATGAAACTTATGCGTGCCATGAACTTGTCGAATCTCCTATTCCACTGTCGAGGAGATTGTTTCAGCCCATACAAAGATCTCTTTAACTCGCACACATAATCTTCCTTCCCCTTTTCGACATACCCTTCAGGTTGCCTCATCAGGATCGTTTCATCTAAATCACCATACAAGAACGCAGTCTTCACATCCATTTGTTCCAGTTCAAGATCGAACTGTGCCACCATGGCAAGCAACATTCGAATGGACCTATGCTTCACAACAGGAGAAAACACATCATTGAAGTCGACACCTTCTTTCTGAGTGAAACCCCTTGCAACTAACCTTGCCTTGTATCTTTTCGACGTCACTCCTTCAATTCCTTCCTTAACTTTGAAAATCCATTTACAGCTGACTAACCTTGCCCCATCAGGTTTCTTGATCAGTTCCCAAGTATGATTATCATGAAGAGATTTCATCTCATCATCCATGGCCTTCAGCCATTCAGTCTTATTTCGACTTCTCATAACTTCCTTATAGTCTCTAGGTTCTTCGTCTAGAACCTCACTTGCAGAGATTAAGGCATAAGCTATAAGATCTGCATATCCAAGTCTTTGAGGTGGCTTGATGACTCTTCTCGACCTATCTCTCGACAATAGGTAGTCATCGTCAGTTTCCTCAACTTCAGCATCTTCTGCTTCTTCTTCGACTTCATCTGGGATATGCAATTCAGCATCAACATGCTCCACCTCAACAGGAATCTCTACCTGTTCCAGCTCTTCGTCAGATGTTTCTGTACTTCGACCAACATCATTAGTTTTCTTAAAAGCCATTTCAGCTTCATTGAAAACTACATCTCGACTGGTGATACACCTCCTGTGACCTGGCTCTAGGCACCATAGCCTATAAGCTTTGACTCCTTCAGGGTATCCCATGAACATGCATTTCAGAGCTCTAGGTTCGACCTTGTCTTGCCTAATGTGAGCATAGGCTACGCAGCCAAATACTCTCAGTTTGTCGAGATCTGGTGGATGTCCCGACCAAACTTCTTCAGGTGTCTTCATATCTAACGCTGTCGAAGGACATCTGTTTATCAGATATGTTGCTGTCGAAACAGCCTCAGCCCAGAACACCTTTGTTAACCCCGCACTAGTCAACATGCATCTGACTCTCTCCAAAATAGTTCGATTAAACCTTTCAGCCAAACCATTTTGCTGTGGAGTACCTGCAGTAGTTCTATGCCTTGCAATACCAGAGGCAGCACAAAAACTGTCGAATGCCTCATTGCAAAATTCAAGGCCATTGTCGGTTCTCAACCTCTTGACCTTTCTGCCAGTCTGATTTTCAACCAGAGTCTTCCAACTTTTGAAATTCTCAAAAGTTTCATCCTTAGTCTTCTGGATGAATACCCATAATTTTCTGGAATAATCATCTACTATGGATAGAAAATACCTTGCTCATGAATGTGATGGATGAAGGATAGAAAAACACTTAGAAAGGGGGGGTTTGAATAAGTGTAGCTTTAAAAACTTGACAGATAAAAATAAATTGCACAGTTATTTTTATCCTGGTTCGTTGTTAACTAAACTACTCCAGTCCACCCCCGCAGAGATGATTTACCTCAACTGAGGATTTAATCCACTAATCGCACGGATTACAATGGTTCTCCACTTAGTCAGCAACTAAGTCTTCCAGAGTCTTCTGATCACACACTGATCACTCCAGGAACAACTGCTTAGATACCCTCTAAGACTTTCTAGAGTATTCTGATCCACACGATCACTCTAGTTACAACCTGCTTAGATAACCTCTAAGACTTCCTAGAGTATTCTGATCCACACGATCACTCTAGTTCCTTACAACTTAATGTAATCAATTCTAAGAGTATTACAATTGCTTCTTAAAAGCTATAATCACAAACTGTGATATTTCTCTTAACGTTTAAGCTTAATCTCACTAATATATTACAACAGCAATGTAGTGAGCTTTGATGAAGATGAAGATTCTGAGCTTTGAATAGAACAGAGTTTCAGCAAGTTAATATGAGTTGTTTTGTTCAGAAATCGTTAACCTTGCTTCTCATCAGAACTTCATATTTATAGGCGTTGGAGAAGATGACCGTTGAGTGCATTTAATGCTTTGCGTGTTCCGTACAGCATCGCATTTAATGTTATACGCTTTTGTCAACTACCTCGAGCCTTGTTCACGCTGTGTCTACTGACGTTGCCTTTAATAGCTTTTAACGTTCCTTTTGTCAGTCAGCGTAGCTTGCCACTTGTACTTCCTTCTGATCTGATGTTTGTGAATACAACGTTTGAATATCATCAGAGTCAAACAGCTTGGTGCAAAGCATCTTCTGATCTTCTGACCTTGAAGTGCTTCTGTGCGTGATACCATCAGAACTTCAGTGCTTCTGATCTCATGTTCTTCTGATGCTTCCATAGACCCATGTTCTGATTCTGCTTCGACCATCTTCTGATGTCTTGCCAGACCATGTTCTGATGTTGCATGCTGAACCCTTGAGACAAAGCTTCTGAGCGCTGAATTATGCATACTCTTTATATATTTCCTGAAAAGGAAATTGCATTGGATTAGAGTACCATATTATCTTAAGCAAAATTCATATTATTGTTATCATCAAAACTAAGATAATTGATCAGAACAAATCTTGTTCTAACAATCTCCCCCTTTTTGATGATGACAAAAACATATATAAATGATATGAATTTGCGATCAGAAAGAGCAGACGGCAAAAGACAAATTACACAGCTATAGCATAAGCATATGAATATGTCTCCCCCTGAGATTAACAATCTCCCCCTGAGATAAATAATCTCCCCCTGAAATAAATACTCGAAGAACTTTAATAAAAGACTTCCCTGATTATTTCGGTAGAGACGATCACATAAGCTTCTGTCTTCAGAGAATTCATAGCTTCTGACTTCTGCTTCCATTGGACAGCTTCAGAACTAGAATTTCTTTAGATCCCTAGAACACTCACAGCTTCTGATTCCTGCTTCCATTTAGGACAGCTTCAGAACTTGAATTTCTTTGATCTTCAGAACATTCACAGCTTCTGATTTCTGCTTCCATTTAGGACAGCTTCAGAACTTGAATTTCTTTGATCTTCAGAACATTCACAGCTTCTGATTTCTGCTTCCATTTAGGACAGCTTCAGAACTTGAGTTTTCTGGATCTTTAGAACATTCACAGCTTCTGATTTCTGCTTCCCTCGGATAGCTTCAGAGCTTTGAATTTCTACCAACATCACTTCATGCTAGATTTGTATCAGAACATTGTTGAATGTACCAGAGCATCATCAGAGCATCTCTACATCCTAAAATGTTACAGAACAAAAACTAAACGACAAAAGTCAGCATGAACGAGTCAGAACATAAAATGTATATTAGAACACATGATATGTATCAGAGCCATATAGGCTAAAATAATGTATCAGAGCAAATAGAATTTTGTCAGAGCAAATAGACAAATATGGATCAAATTCTATTATCAGTGCTTCTGATTCATTCTTCTTTCTTGCTTCTGATTTCTGAAGCTTGACAGCACTTAGCTTGCTTCAGTTTCCATGAGCTTATTCTTTTTACAGAATAACACTTCTTATGGTTTTGCTTCTTGTGTTTGCTTTGAAGATTCTCTTCACTTCTTTATACCTGCAAAACACTTAAACCATATAGAACTTGCAGTTCTTGTTAGTAAATGTGTGGGAGCTTTACCCAGCAACTGATAGATTAATCAAATCATTTATCATTTATCTTCTCCCCCTTTTTGTCATAACATCAAAAAGCATAAGAGATTCAGATGCAAAGCAAGAGACAAAAGGAAAGAAACACAAATAACTTTTCATTGATTTCAACAAGAAAGATTACAAAAGAGGAATGCAGGAAAACAGATGCAACAAGGAAAGAAAACTACACAGACCAAAGGACTAAGATCCTAGCCTACGCAAAATCCGCGCCAGAACATCATGAATCCCGTCAGTGCTTGTTAGCTTGCCTTGCCATGAAGGAGAGAAACTCAGCATTGGCTACTTCTTGCGCGTCCAAACGAGAAGCCAGCATAGCTTGATTCTGATGAAGAGCTTCCAAGGTCTCCATCAGAGCTGAGGTTTCACCAGAAGAAGAGGCACCTGAATTTCTGCCAAAAGGGACAGCAATCTCAGCAGGGTGATCTTCTGGGAGATCTTCAGCTTGTGCATCTTCCATTTCCTCATCTGAGTCTGACTCAGAAGTAGCCTTAGCATATTCTGGTTCAGGCAGCTCAGAAGTTCCAACTTCCAACGCTTGAAGAATAGCTGCTAGGTTTGTTGGAGGAGTAGGACCAGCAACTTCAGCAGGATAAACCACTACTGGAAAGACCGTGTGAGGTGCTTTTTCAGAAGGGTTCATTCTGAACCAGTTAAACAGCCACTGAAAATCTCCAGTCAGCACAGGAAACCATGGTTTCCACACCATGATGTCTCTGCAGAGATTTTCTTCTTCCAACTCATCTGCAGGTATCTTCTTCTCAAGAACACTTCTGTTCCTGATGAGATGGTGATAGCTGCTTTCACCAACTTCCAACCGAAGACCACGAATACCAGGAGCTTCAGACATGATCCTTCTCTGAGTGTCTGTAGCCCTAACCAGAAAATCCTGACGAAAGGTATCCCAAAGGTTGCTTGTAGCATACTCATCCAGATGGTTAAGGTGAGCAGCACCCAGAATCTCCAACCAGCCATTTACATCAGAATGTAAAAGCTCCAGAAATGATTGAGTGGTAGGGGTTGGAGGGTTGACAGTGAACCTGGAGTCGGGAAAAACAACACTATAGGGATTAGGTGTTCTGGTGGGAAAAGGGTGTGAGAGAGATGAAGAAATATCTGATGGATGGGTTGAAGGAGAGGAGATATCAGATGGTGAAGAAGGTGGTTCCGAGAGGATGAATGAGGAGGAAGAGGTGGTGGAGGTCTGTGAAGAGGGAGGTGATTGAGGGGTACCGTCAAGGGGTTGATACACACGTCTAGAGTAATTTCCAGACATCATAGCTTCAAACGGGTTCACTTTGAGAGGGTCATAGGTGATCCTTACTCTTTTTGGTTTGGTTTCTGGTTCAGCAGTTGCCTTTCTCTTTTGTTTCCGATCATTATCTTGATTCCCAGAGCTTGACGATGGATTCATGATGAAGTTGCAGATATTGGAAACTGCTAGGGTTTATGATATGAATGCAAAGAGAGAGAACGAAAAAGAAACTGAATGCAAAGTGAGAGAAATATAAGAGGGAAAAGAAACGTTTGAAGAATATAAAAAGAAAACTGAAAGAGAGTAAATGATGAAAGGCATTTAATGTTACGTGACGTGAGGAGAGATAATAATGACAAAAGACGTGATTTGCACAGTTACCTAAGTAGACGTCCCCTCAACTGCACGCACGCTTGTCCAGGAATAGTGAACACGTGTTTACCATCTGGATAGCCAGTTACAGCTGTTTTGCTTTTGAAGAGATTCTGAATCAACTTAGACAATGAAACGTTAGTAATAACTGAATCACAATTTCTAATTGATTTCAATCAGAACTTCTTAAAAAAAATTTTATTTCAGAAGATACCCATACATAAGAACTTCTCATCTTCTCATTCTGGGCTTGTTTCTGAAGACCCATTTTGTACCTATTATATTGAATCCATCTGGTCTAGGAACAAGATCCCAAACATCATTTCTTGTAAACTGATTCAGTTCTTCTTGCATAGCAATTATCCAGTCTAGATCTTCTAGAGCATGATCAACAGAAGTTGGCTCGATCAAAGATACAAGACCTAATTGACAGTCTGCATTGTTCTTAAGGAATGCTCTTGTTCTGATTGGATCATCCTTCTTTCCAAGAATGACATCTTCTGAATGACCAGAGATGAGTCTGGATGATCTTCTGACAGATGGTTCTTCAGAAATGCTTAGATTCTCCAGAGAAGCTGATACTTGATCTTCAGATTCTTTGCTTCTGAGAAGCTCTGCTTCTGATGCGTTGCTTCTTGGCTCAACAACTTCTGATATATCAATATCACAATCTGCAAAATTATCAAACTGCTTTGGTTTTTCAGAACCAAGCTTATCATCAAACCTGATATTGATTGATTCTTCCACAATCAATGTTTCAGTATTGTATACTCTGTAGCCTTTTGAGCGTTCAGAATATCCAAGAAGGAAACATTTTTGTGCTTTGGAATCAAACTTACCAAGATGATCTTTAGTGTTCAGAATAAAGCATACACATCCAAAAGGATGGAAATATGAAATGTTGGGCTTTTTATTCTTCCACAATTCATAAGGAGTCTTATTTAGAATAGGTCTGATAGAGATTCTATTCTGAATATAGCATGCAGTGTTTATTGCTTCTGCCCAGAAATGCTTAGCCATATTGGTTTCATTGATCATGGTTCTGGCCATTTCTTGCAGAGTCCTATTCTTTCGTTCTACAACTCCATTTGCTGTGGAGTTCTAGGACAAGAGAAATCATGGGCAATACCATTTTCTTTGAAGAATTCTTCAAAGGATCTGTTCTCAAATTCACCACCATGATCACTTCTGACCTTTATGATTTTACACTCTTTTTCAGAGTTAATCTGAATGCAGAAATCAAAGAACACTGAATGAGACTCATCCTTGTGTTTCAAGAATTTTACCCACGTCCAGCGGCTATAATCATCTACGATGACTAATCCATATTTCTTCCCTCTGACAGATGCTGTTTTGACTGGGCCAAACAGATCAATGTGCAAGAGTTCTAATGGCCTTGAGGTAGAAACAACATTCTTGGACTTGAATGCAGGTTTGGAGAACTTGCCCTTCTGACATGCTTCACAAAGAGCATCTGATTTGAATTTCAGATTAGGGAGTCCTCTGACAAGATCCAGTTTGTTAATCTGAGAAATCTTTCTCAAACTAGCATGACCTAATCTTCTGTGCCAGACCCACTGCTCTTCAGAAACAGACATAAGACAAGTCACCTTCTGACTCATAAGATCTTGCAGATTTGTCTTATAAATGTTGTTCTTCCTCTTGCCTGTAAATAGGATTGAGCCATCCTTCTGATTTACAGCCTTGCAAGACTTTTGATTAAAGATTATATCATAACCATTGTCACTCAATTGACTGATAGATAAGAGGTTATGAGTTAATCCTTCTACAAGAAGTACATTAGAAATGGAAGGAGAGTTACCAGACTTTATAGTTCCAGAGCCAATTATCTTGCCCTTCTGATCTCCTCCAAACTTGACTTCTCCTCCAGACTTAAGCACCAGGTCTTGGAACATAGACCTTCTTCCTGTCATGTGTCGTGAGCATCCAGAGTCCAGGTACCACGACATGTTGTGCTTTGTCCTTTTTGCAGCCAAGGATATCTGCAATAGGAATAATCTTATCCTTAGGTACCCACATTTTCTTGGGTCCTTTCTTGTTAGATTTTCTCAAGTTCTGATTGAACTTGGGTTTAACATTGTAAGCAATAGGAGGAACAGCATGATAATTTTTAATGTGAGTTTCATGATATTTCCTAGGTTGTGTCACATGTTTTTTGGTGTGTGTTATGTGAAAACTTTGAGCATGTGAAGTGTGCCTAATATCATGGGAGTGGCCATACTTGAACTGATCATACAATGGCTTGTATGTGAATTTCATTTCATCAACAGGTTCAAGTTTGTATGGGGTTTCACCCTCAAAACCAATGCCGACTCTTTTGTTTCCAGACACAGCATATATCATAGAAGCTAGCTGACTTCTGCCAATACTTCTAGATAAGAACTTCCTGAAACTTAAATCATATTCTTTCAGAATATGGTTTAGACTAGGAGTGGATTTTTCTGAATCAGAAGGAGATCCAACATTATTGGATAATTTTAAAAGTTTTTCTTTTAATTCAGAATTTTCCAACTCAAGCTTCTTTGTTTCAAATTCAAATAGCTTTTTCAGCTTTTTGTATTTGAGACTAATCTGAGACTTGAATTCCAGAAGTTCTGTTAGACCGGAAACTAACTCATCTCTAGTAAGTTCAGAGAATACCTCTTCAGAATCTGATTCTGATGTAGATTCTGATCCGTCATCTTCTGTCGCCATCAGTGCACAGTTAGCCTGCTCATCTTCAGAGTCTGAATCATCTTCTGACTCATCCCAGGTTGCCATAAGACCTTTCTTCTTATGAAACTTCTTCTTGGGATTTTCCTTCTGAAGTTTTGGACATTCATTCTTGAAGTGTCCAGGCTCATTGCATTCATAGCACATGACCTTCTTCTTGTCAAATCTTCTGTCATCAGAAGATTCTCCACGTTCAAATTTCTTTGAACTTCTGACGCCTCTGAACTTCCTTTGCTTGTTCTTCCAGAGTTGATTTAGCCTTCTGGAGATCAAGGACAGTTCATCTTCTTCTTCAGATTCTGATTCTTCAGGATCTTCTTCTCTAGCCTGAAAAGCGTTAGTGCATTTCATGATATTGGATTTTAATGCAATAGACTTACCTTTCTTTTGAGGCTCGTTTGCATCCAGTTCAATTTCATGACTCCTCAGGGCACTGATCAGCTCTTCCAAAGAGACTTCATTTAGATTCTTCGCAATCTTAAATGCAGTCACCATAGGACCCCATCTTCTGGGTAAGCTTCTGATGATCTTCTTTACGTGATCAGCCTTGGTGTATCCCTTGTCAAGAACTCTCAATCCAGCAGTAAGAGTTTGAAATCTTGAAAACATCTTTTCAATGTCTTCATCATCCTCCATCTTGAAGGCTTCATACTTCTGGATTAAAGCGAGAGCTTTAGTCTCCTTGACTTGAGCATTTCCTTCATGAGTCATTTTCAATGACTCATATATGTCATAGGCCGTTTCCCTGTTAGATATCTTCTCATACTCAGCATGAGAGATAGCATTCAGCAAAACAGTTCTGCATTTATGATGATTCCTGAAAAGCTTCTTCTGATCATCACTCATTTCTTGCCTTGTCAGCTTTACGCCACTGGCATTTACTGGATGTTTGTAACCATCCATCAGAAGATCCCATAGATCACCATCAAGACCAAGAAAGTAACTTTCCAGTTTATCTTTCCAGTATTCAAAGTTTTCACCATCAAATACCGGCGGTCTAGTATAACCATTGTTACCGTTGTGTTGCTCAGCAGAGCCAGATGTAGATGTAGACTTTGCAGTTTCATCAGCCATCTTTTACTGAAGCGTTTTTCTCTTCCTGAATCTTTTCTAAACACGGTTAAGTGCTTGCACCTTAGAACCGGCGCTCTGATGCCAATTGAAGGATAGAAAAACACTTAGAAAGGGGGGGTTTGAATAAGTGTAGCTTTAAAAACTTGACAGATAAAAATAAATTGCACAGTTATTTTTATCCTGGTTCGTTGTTAACTAAACTACTCCAGTCCACCCCCGCAGAGATGATTTACCTCAACTGAGGATTTAATCCACTAATCGCACGGATTACAATGGTTCTCCACTTAGTCAGCAACTAAGTCTTCCAGAGTCTTCTGATCACACACTGATCACTCCAGGAACAACTGCTTAGATACCCTCTAAGACTTTCTAGAGTATTCTGATCCACACGATCACTCTAGTTACAACCTGCTTAGATAACCTCTAAGACTTCCTAGAGTATTCTGATCCACACGATCACTCTAGTTCCTTACAACTTAATGTAATCAATTCTAAGAGTATTACAATTGCTTCTTAAAAGCTATAATCACAAACTGTGATATTTCTCTTAACGTTTAAGCTTAATCTCACTAATATATTACAACAGCAATGTAGTGAGCTTTGATGAAGATGAAGATTCTGAGCTTTGAATAGAACAGAGTTTCAGCAAGTTAATATGAGTTGTTTTGTTCAGAAATCGTTAACCTTGCTTCTCATCAGAACTTCATATTTATAGGCGTTGGAGAAGATGACCGTTGAGTGCATTTAATGCTTTGCGTGTTCCGTACAGCATCGCATTTAATGTTATACGCTTTTGTCAACTACCTCGAGCCTTGTTCACGCTGTGTCTACTGACGTTGCCTTTAATAGCTTTTAACGTTCCTTTTGTCAGTCAGCGTAGCTTGCCACTTGTACTTCCTTCTGATCTGATGTTTGTGAATACAACGTTTGAATATCATCAGAGTCAAACAGCTTGGTGCAAAGCATCTTCTGATCTTCTGACCTTGAAGTGCTTCTGTGCGTGATACCATCAGAACTTCAGTGCTTCTGATCTCATGTTCTTCTGATGCTTCCATAGACCCATGTTCTGATTCTGCTTCGACCATCTTCTGATGTCTTGCCAGACCATGTTCTGATGTTGCATGCTGAACCCTTGAGACAAAGCTTCTGAGCGCTGAATTATGCATACTCTTTATATATTTCCTGAAAAGGAAATTGCATTGGATTAGAGTACCATATTATCTTAAGCAAAATTCATATTATTGTTATCATCAAAACTAAGATAATTGATCAGAACAAATCTTGTTCTAACAATCTCCCCCTTTTTGATGATGACAAAAACATATATAAATGATATGAATTTGCGATCAGAAAGAGCAGACGGCAAAAGACAAATTACACAGCTATAGCATAAGCATATGAATATGTCTCCCCCTGAGATTAACAATCTCCCCCTGAGATAAATAATCTCCCCCTGAAATAAATACTCGAAGAACTTTAATAAAAGACTTCCCTGATTATTTCGGTAGAGACGATCACATAAGCTTCTGTCTTCAGAGAATTCATAGCTTCTGACTTCTGCTTCCATTGGACAGCTTCAGAACTAGAATTTCTTTAGATCCCTAGAACACTCACAGCTTCTGATTCCTGCTTCCATTTAGGACAGCTTCAGAACTTGAATTTCTTTGATCTTCAGAACATTCACAGCTTCTGATTTCTGCTTCCATTTAGGACAGCTTCAGAACTTGAATTTCTTTGATCTTCAGAACATTCACAGCTTCTGATTTCTGCTTCCATTTAGGACAGCTTCAGAACTTGAGTTTTCTGGATCTTTAGAACATTCACAGCTTCTGATTTCTGCTTCCCTCGGATAGCTTCAGAGCTTTGAATTTCTACCAACATCACTTCATGCTAGATTTGTATCAGAACATTGTTGAATGTACCAGAGCATCATCAGAGCATCTCTACATCCTAAAATGTTACAGAACAAAAACTAAACGACAAAAGTCAGCATGAACGAGTCAGAACATAAAATGTATATTAGAACACATGATATGTATCAGAGCCATATAGGCTAAAATAATGTATCAGAGCAAATAGAATTTTGTCAGAGCAAATAGACAAATATGGATCAAATTCTATTATCAGTGCTTCTGATTCATTCTTCTTTCTTGCTTCTGATTTCTGAAGCTTGACAGCACTTAGCTTGCTTCAGTTTCCATGAGCTTATTCTTTTTACAGAATAACACTTCTTATGGTTTTGCTTCTTGTGTTTGCTTTGAAGATTCTCTTCACTTCTTTATACCTGCAAAACACTTAAACCATATAGAACTTGCAGTTCTTGTTAGTAAATGTGTGGGAGCTTTACCCAGCAACTGATAGATTAATCAAATCATTTATCATTTATCTTCTCCCCCTTTTTGTCATAACATCAAAAAGCATAAGAGATTCAGATGCAAAGCAAGAGACAAAAGGAAAGAAACACAAATAACTTTTCATTGATTTCAACAAGAAAGATTACAAAAGAGGAATGCAGGAAAACAGATGCAACAAGGAAAGAAAACTACACAGACCAAAGGACTAAGATCCTAGCCTACGCAAAATCCGCGCCAGAACATCATGAATCCCGTCAGTGCTTGTTAGCTTGCCTTGCCATGAAGGAGAGAAACTCAGCATTGGCTACTTCTTGCGCGTCCAAACGAGAAGCCAGCATAGCTTGATTCTGATGAAGAGCTTCCAAGGTCTCCATCAGAGCTGAGGTTTCACCAGAAGAAGAGGCACCTGAATTTCTGCCAAAAGGGACAGCAATCTCAGCAGGGTGATCTTCTGGGAGATCTTCAGCTTGTGCATCTTCCATTTCCTCATCTGAGTCTGACTCAGAAGTAGCCTTAGCATATTCTGGTTCAGGCAGCTCAGAAGTTCCAACTTCCAACGCTTGAAGAATAGCTGCTAGGTTTGTTGGAGGAGTAGGACCAGCAACTTCAGCAGGATAAACCACTACTGGAAAGACCGTGTGAGGTGCTTTTTCAGAAGGGTTCATTCTGAACCAGTTAAACAGCCACTGAAAATCTCCAGTCAGCACAGGAAACCATGGTTTCCACACCATGATGTCTCTGCAGAGATTTTCTTCTTCCAACTCATCTGCAGGTATCTTCTTCTCAAGAACACTTCTGTTCCTGATGAGATGGTGATAGCTGCTTTCACCAACTTCCAACCGAAGACCACGAATACCAGGAGCTTCAGACATGATCCTTCTCTGAGTGTCTGTAGCCCTAACCAGAAAATCCTGACGAAAGGTATCCCAAAGGTTGCTTGTAGCATACTCATCCAGATGGTTAAGGTGAGCAGCACCCAGAATCTCCAACCAGCCATTTACATCAGAATGTAAAAGCTCCAGAAATGATTGAGTGGTAGGGGTTGGAGGGTTGACAGTGAACCTGGAGTCGGGAAAAACAACACTATAGGGATTAGGTGTTCTGGTGGGAAAAGGGTGTGAGAGAGATGAAGAAATATCTGATGGATGGGTTGAAGGAGAGGAGATATCAGATGGTGAAGAAGGTGGTTCCGAGAGGATGAATGAGGAGGAAGAGGTGGTGGAGGTCTGTGAAGAGGGAGGTGATTGAGGGGTACCGTCAAGGGGTTGATACACACGTCTAGAGTAATTTCCAGACATCATAGCTTCAAACGGGTTCACTTTGAGAGGGTCATAGGTGATCCTTACTCTTTTTGGTTTGGTTTCTGGTTCAGCAGTTGCCTTTCTCTTTTGTTTCCGATCATTATCTTGATTCCCAGAGCTTGACGATGGATTCATGATGAAGTTGCAGATATTGGAAACTGCTAGGGTTTATGATATGAATGCAAAGAGAGAGAACGAAAAAGAAACTGAATGCAAAGTGAGAGAAATATAAGAGGGAAAAGAAACGTTTGAAGAATATAAAAAGAAAACTGAAAGAGAGTAAATGATGAAAGGCATTTAATGTTACGTGACGTGAGGAGAGATAATAATGACAAAAGACGTGATTTGCACAGTTACCTAAGTAGACGTCCCCTCAACTGCACGCACGCTTGTCCAGGAATAGTGAACACGTGTTTACCATCTGGATAGCCAGTTACAGCTGTTTTGCTTTTGAAGAGATTCTGAATCAACTTAGACAATGAAACGTTAGTAATAACTGAATCACAATTTCTAATTGATTTCAATCAGAACTTCTTAAAAAAAATTTTATTTCAGAAGATACCCATACATAAGAACTTCTCATCTTCTCATTCTGGGCTTGTTTCTGAAGACCCATTTTGTACCTATTATATTGAATCCATCTGGTCTAGGAACAAGATCCCAAACATCATTTCTTGTAAACTGATTCAGTTCTTCTTGCATAGCAATTATCCAGTCTGGATCTTCTAGAGCATGATCAACAGAAGTTGGCTCGATCAAAGATACAAGACCTAATTGACAGTCTGCATTGTTCTTAAGGAATGCTCTTGTTCTGATTGGATCATCCTTCTTTCCAAGAATGACATCTTCTGAATGACCAGAGATGAGTCTGGATGATCTTCTGACAGATGGTTCTTCAGAAATGCTTAGATTCTCCAGAGAAGCTGATACTTGATCTTCAGATTCTTTGCTTCTGAGAAGCTCTGCTTCTGATGCGTTGCTTCTTGGCTCAACAACTTCTGATATATCAATATCACAATCTGCAAAATTATCAAACTGCTTTGGTTTTTCAGAACCAAGCTTATCATCAAACCTGATATTGATTGATTCTTCCACAATCAATGTTTCAGTATTGTATACTCTGTAGCCTTTTGAGCGTTCAGAATATCCAAGAAGGAAACATTTTTGTGCTTTGGAATCAAACTTACCAAGATGATCTTTAGTGTTCAGAATAAAGCATACACATCCAAAAGGATGGAAATATGAAATGTTGGGCTTTTTATTCTTCCACAATTCATAAGGAGTCTTATTTAGAATAGGTCTGATAGAGATTCTATTCTGAATATAGCATGCAGTGTTTATTGCTTCTGCCCAGAAATGCTTAGCCATATTGGTTTCATTGATCATGGTTCTGGCCATTTCTTGCAGAGTCCTATTCTTTCGTTCTACAACTCCATTTGCTGTGGAGTTCTAGGACAAGAGAAATCATGGGCAATACCATTTTCTTTGAAGAATTCTTCAAAGGATCTGTTCTCAAATTCACCACCATGATCACTTCTGACCTTTATGATTTTACACTCTTTTTCAGAGTTAATCTGAATGCAGAAATCAAAGAACACTGAATGAGACTCATCCTTGTGTTTCAAGAATTTTACCCACGTCCAGCGGCTATAATCATCTACGATGACTAATCCATATTTCTTCCCTCTGACAGATGCTGTTTTGACTGGGCCAAACAGATCAATGTGCAAGAGTTCTAATGGCCTTGAGGTAGAAACAACATTCTTGGACTTGAATGCAGGTTTGGAGAACTTGCCCTTCTGACATGCTTCACAAAGAGCATCTGATTTGAATTTCAGATTAGGGAGTCCTCTGACAAGATCCAGTTTGTTAATCTGAGAAATCTTTCTCAAACTAGCATGACCTAATCTTCTGTGCCAGACCCACTGCTCTTCAGAAACAGACATAAGACAAGTCACCTTCTGACTCATAAGATCTTGCAGATTTGTCTTATAAATGTTGTTCTTCCTCTTGCCTGTAAATAGGATTGAGCCATCCTTCTGATTTACAGCCTTGCAAGACTTTTGATTAAAGATTATATCATAACCATTGTCACTCAATTGACTGATAGATAAGAGGTTATGAGTTAATCCTTCTACAAGAAGTACATTAGAAATGGAAGGAGAGTTACCAGACTTTATAGTTCCAGAGCCAATTATCTTGCCCTTCTGATCTCCTCCAAACTTGACTTCTCCTCCAGACTTAAGCACCAGGTCTTGGAACATAGACCTTCTTCCTGTCATGTGTCGTGAGCATCCAGAGTCCAGGTACCACGACATGTTGTGCTTTGTCCTTTTTGCAGCCAAGGATATCTGCAATAGGAATAATCTTATCCTTAGGTACCCACATTTTCTTGGGTCCTTTCTTGTTAGATTTTCTCAAGTTCTGATTGAACTTGGGTTTAACATTGTAAGCAATAGGAGGAACAGCATGATAATTTTTAATGTGAGTTTCATGATATTTCCTAGGTTGTGTCACATGTTTTTTGGTGTGTGTTATGTGAAAACTTTGAGCATGTGAAGTGTGCCTAATATCATGGGAGTGGCCATACTTGAACTGATCATACAATGGCTTGTATGTGAATTTCATTTCATCAACAGGTTCAAGTTTGTATGGGGTTTCACCCTCAAAACCAATGCCGACTCTTTTGTTTCCAGACACAGCATATATCATAGAAGCTAGCTGACTTCTGCCAATACTTCTAGATAAGAACTTCCTGAAACTTAAATCATATTCTTTCAGAATATGGTTTAGACTAGGAGTGGATTTTTCTGAATCAGAAGGAGATCCAACATTATTGGATAATTTTAAAAGTTTTTCTTTTAATTCAGAATTTTCCAACTCAAGCTTCTTTGTTTCAAATTCAAATAGCTTTTTCAGCTTTTTGTATTTGAGACTAATCTGAGACTTGAATTCCAGAAGTTCTGTTAGACCGGAAACTAACTCATCTCTAGTAAGTTCAGAGAATACCTCTTCAGAATCTGATTCTGATGTAGATTCTGATCCGTCATCTTCTGTCGCCATCAGTGCACAGTTAGCCTGCTCATCTTCAGAGTCTGAATCATCTTCTGACTCATCCCAGGTTGCCATAAGACCTTTCTTCTTATGAAACTTCTTCTTGGGATTTTCCTTCTGAAGTTTTGGACATTCATTCTTGAAGTGTCCAGGCTCATTGCATTCATAGCACATGACCTTCTTCTTGTCAAATCTTCTGTCATCAGAAGATTCTCCACGTTCAAATTTCTTTGAACTTCTGACGCCTCTGAACTTCCTTTGCTTGTTCTTCCAGAGTTGATTTAGCCTTCTGGAGATCAAGGACAGTTCATCTTCTTCTTCAGATTCTGATTCTTCAGGATCTTCTTCTCTAGCCTGAAAAGCGTTAGTGCATTTCATGATATTGGATTTTAATGCAATAGACTTACCTTTCTTTTGAGGCTCGTTTGCATCCAGTTCAATTTCATGACTCCTCAGGGCACTGATCAGCTCTTCCAAAGAGACTTCATTTAGATTCTTCGCAATCTTAAATGCAGTCACCATAGGACCCCATCTTCTGGGTAAGCTTCTGATGATCTTCTTTACGTGATCAGCCTTGGTGTATCCCTTGTCAAGAACTCTCAATCCAGCAGTAAGAGTTTGAAATCTTGAAAACATCTTTTCAATGTCTTCATCATCCTCCATCTTGAAGGCTTCATACTTCTGGATTAAAGCGAGAGCTTTAGTCTCCTTGACTTGAGCATTTCCTTCATGAGTCATTTTCAATGACTCATATATGTCATAGGCCGTTTCCCTGTTAGATATCTTCTCATACTCAGCATGAGAGATAGCATTCAGCAAAACAGTTCTGCATTTATGATGATTCCTGAAAAGCTTCTTCTGATCATCACTCATTTCTTGCCTTGTCAGCTTTACGCCACTGGCATTTACTGGATGTTTGTAACCATCCATCAGAAGATCCCATAGATCACCATCAAGACCAAGAAAGTAACTTTCCAGTTTATCTTTCCAGTATTCAAAGTTTTCACCATCAAATACCGGCGGTCTAGTATAACCATTGTTACCGTTGTGTTGCTCAGCAGAGCCAGATGTAGATGTAGACTTTGCAGTTTCATCAGCCATCTTTTACTGAAGCGTTTTTCTCTTCCTGAATCTTTTCTAAACACGGTTAAGTGCTTGCACCTTAGAACCGGCGCTCTGATGCCAATTGAAGGATAGAAAAACACTTAGAAAGGGGGGGTTTGAATAAGTGTAGCTTTAAAAACTTGACAGATAAAAATAAATTGCACAGTTATTTTTATCCTGGTTCGTTGTTAACTAAACTACTCCAGTCCACCCCCGCAGAGATGATTTACCTCAACTGAGGATTTAATCCACTAATCGCACGGATTACAATGGTTCTCCACTTAGTCAGCAACTAAGTCTTCCAGAGTCTTCTGATCACACACTGATCACTCCAGGAACAACTGCTTAGATACCCTCTAAGACTTTCTAGAGTATTCTGATCCACACGATCACTCTAGTTACAACCTGCTTAGATAACCTCTAAGACTTCCTAGAGTATTCTGATCCACACGATCACTCTAGTTCCTTACAACTTAATGTAATCAATTCTAAGAGTATTACAATTGCTTCTTAAAAGCTATAATCACAAACTGTGATATTTCTCTTAACGTTTAAGCTTAATCTCACTAATATATTACAACAGCAATGTAGTGAGCTTTGATGAAGATGAAGATTCTGAGCTTTGAATAGAACAGAGTTTCAGCAAGTTAATATGAGTTGTTTTGTTCAGAAATCGTTAACCTTGCTTCTCATCAGAACTTCATATTTATAGGCGTTGGAGAAGATGACCGTTGAGTGCATTTAATGCTTTGCGTGTTCCGTACAGCATCGCATTTAATGTTATACGCTTTTGTCAACTACCTCGAGCCTTGTTCACGCTGTGTCTACTGACGTTGCCTTTAATAGCTTTTAACGTTCCTTTTGTCAGTCAGCGTAGCTTGCCACTTGTACTTCCTTCTGATCTGATGTTTGTGAATACAACGTTTGAATATCATCAGAGTCAAACAGCTTGGTGCAAAGCATCTTCTGATCTTCTGACCTTGAAGTGCTTCTGTGCGTGATACCATCAGAACTTCAGTGCTTCTGATCTCATGTTCTTCTGATGCTTCCATAGACCCATGTTCTGATTCTGCTTCGACCATCTTCTGATGTCTTGCCAGACCATGTTCTGATGTTGCATGCTGAACCCTTGAGACAAAGCTTCTGAGCGCTGAATTATGCATACTCTTTATATATTTCCTGAAAAGGAAATTGCATTGGATTAGAGTACCATATTATCTTAAGCAAAATTCATATTATTGTTATCATCAAAACTAAGATAATTGATCAGAACAAATCTTGTTCTAACAATCTCCCCCTTTTTGATGATGACAAAAACATATATAAATGATATGAATTTGCGATCAGAAAGAGCAGACGGCAAAAGACAAATTACACAGCTATAGCATAAGCATATGAATATGTCTCCCCCTGAGATTAACAATCTCCCCCTGAGATAAATAATCTCCCCCTGAAATAAATACTCGAAGAACTTTAATAAAAGACTTCCCTGATTATTTCGGTAGAGACGATCACATAAGCTTCTGTCTTCAGAGAATTCATAGCTTCTGACTTCTGCTTCCATTGGACAGCTTCAGAACTAGAATTTCTTTAGATCCCTAGAACACTCACAGCTTCTGATTCCTGCTTCCATTTAGGACAGCTTCAGAACTTGAATTTCTTTGATCTTCAGAACATTCACAGCTTCTGATTTCTGCTTCCATTTAGGACAGCTTCAGAACTTGAATTTCTTTGATCTTCAGAACATTCACAGCTTCTGATTTCTGCTTCCATTTAGGACAGCTTCAGAACTTGAGTTTTCTGGATCTTTAGAACATTCACAGCTTCTGATTTCTGCTTCCCTCGGATAGCTTCAGAGCTTTGAATTTCTACCAACATCACTTCATGCTAGATTTGTATCAGAACATTGTTGAATGTACCAGAGCATCATCAGAGCATCTCTACATCCTAAAATGTTACAGAACAAAAACTAAACGACAAAAGTCAGCATGAACGAGTCAGAACATAAAATGTATATTAGAACACATGATATGTATCAGAGCCATATAGGCTAAAATAATGTATCAGAGCAAATAGAATTTTGTCAGAGCAAATAGACAAATATGGATCAAATTCTATTATCAGTGCTTCTGATTCATTCTTCTTTCTTGCTTCTGATTTCTGAAGCTTGACAGCACTTAGCTTGCTTCAGTTTCCATGAGCTTATTCTTTTTACAGAATAACACTTCTTATGGTTTTGCTTCTTGTGTTTGCTTTGAAGATTCTCTTCACTTCTTTATACCTGCAAAACACTTAAACCATATAGAACTTGCAGTTCTTGTTAGTAAATGTGTGGGAGCTTTACCCAGCAACTGATAGATTAATCAAATCATTTATCATTTATCTTCTCCCCCTTTTTGTCATAACATCAAAAAGCATAAGAGATTCAGATGCAAAGCAAGAGACAAAAGGAAAGAAACACAAATAACTTTTCATTGATTTCAACAAGAAAGATTACAAAAGAGGAATGCAGGAAAACAGATGCAACAAGGAAAGAAAACTACACAGACCAAAGGACTAAGATCCTAGCCTACGCAAAATCCGCGCCAGAACATCATGAATCCCGTCAGTGCTTGTAGCTTGCCTTGCCATGAAGGAGCGAAACTCAGCATTGGCTACTTCTTGCGCGTCCAAACGAGAAGCCAGCATAGCTTGATTCTGATGAAGAGCTTCCAAGGTCTCCATCAGAGCTGAGGTTTCACCAGAAGAAGAGGCACCTGAATTTCTGCCAAAAGGGACAGCAATCTCAGCAGGGTGATCTTCTGGGAGATCTTCAGCTTGTGCATCTTCCATTTCCTCATCTGAGTCTGACTCAGAAGTAGCCTTAGCATATTCTGGTTCAGGCAGCTCAGAAGTTCCAACTTCCAACGCTTGAAGAATAGCTGCTAGGTTTGTTGGAGGAGTAGGACCAGCAACTTCAGCAGGATAAACCACTACTGGAAAGACCATGTGAGGTGCTTTTTCAGAAGGGTTCATTCTGAACCAGTTAAACAGCCACTGAAAATCTCCAGTCAGCACAGGAAACCATGGTTTCCACACCACGATGTCTCTGCAGAGATTTTCTTCTTCCAACTCATCTGCAGGTATCTTCTTCTCAAGAACACTTCTGTTCCTGATGAGATGGTGATAGCTGCTTTCACCAACTTCCAACCGAAGACCACGAATACCAGGAGCTTCAGACATGATCCTTCTCTGAGTGTCTGTAGCCCTAACCAGAAAATCCTGACGAAAGGTATCCCAAAGGTTGCTTGTAGCATACTCATCCAGATGGTTAAGGTGAGCAGCACCCAGAATCTCCAACCAGCCATTTACATCAGAATGTAAAAGCTCCAGAAATGATTGAGTGGTAGGGGTTGGAGGGTTGACAGTGAACCTGGAGTCGGGAAAAACAACACTATAGGGATTAGGTGTTCTGGTGGGAAAAGGGTGTGAGAGAGATGAAGAAATATCTGATGGATGGGTTGAAGGAGAGGAGATATCAGATGGTGAAGAAGGTGGTTCCGAGAGGATGAATGAGGAGGAAGAGGTGGTGGAGGTCTGTGAAGAGGGAGGTGATTGAGGGGTACCGTCAAGGGGTTGATACACACGTCTAGAGTAATTTCCAGACATCATAGCTTCAAACGGGTTCACTTTGAGAGGGTCATAGGTGATCCTTACTCTTTTTGGTTTGGTTTCTGGTTCAGCAGTTGCCTTTCTCTTTTGTTTCCGATCATTATCTTGATTCCCAGAGCTTGACGATGGATTCATGATGAAGTTGCAGATATTGGAAACTGCTAGGGTTTATGATATGAATGCAAAGAGAGAGAACGAAAAAGAAACTGAATGCAAAGTGAGAGAAATATAAGAGGGAAAAGAAACGTTTGAAGAATATAAAAAGAAAACTGAAAGAGAGTAAATGATGAAAGGCATTTAATGTTACGTGACGTGAGGAGAGATAATAATGACAAAAGACGTGATTTGCACAGTTACCTAAGTAGACGTCCCCTCAACTGCACGCACGCTTGTCCAGGAATAGTGAACACGTGTTTACCATCTGGATAGCCAGTTACAGCTGTTTTGCTTTTGAAGAGATTCTGAATCAACTTAGACAATGAAACGTTAGTAATAACTGAATCACAATTTCTAATTGATTTCAATCAGAACTTCTTAAAAAAAATTTCATTTCAGAAGATACCCATACATAAGAACTTCTCATCTTCTCATTCTGGGCTTGTTTCTGAAGACCCATTTTGTACCTATTATATTGAATCCATCTGGTCTAGGAACAAGATCCCAAACATCATTTCTTGTAAACTGATTCAGTTCTTCTTGCATAGCAATTATCCAGTCTGGATCTTCTAGAGCATGATCAACAGAAGTTGGCTCGATCAAAGATACAAGACCTAATTGACAGTCTGCATTGTTCTTAAGGAATGCTCTTGTTCTGATTGGATCATCCTTCTTTCCAAGAATGACATCTTCTGAATGACCAGAGATGAGTCTGGATGATCTTCTGACAGATGGTTCTTCAGAAATGCTTAGATTCTCCAGAGAAGCTGATACTTGATCTTCAGATTCTTTGCTTCTGAGAAGCTCTGCTTCTGATGCGTTGCTTCTTGGCTCAACAACTTCTGATATATCAATATCACAATCTGCAAAATTATCAAACTGCTTTGGTTTTTCAGAACCAAGCTTATCATCAAACCTGATATTGATTGATTCTTCCACAATCAATGTTTCAGTATTGTATACTCTGTAGCCTTTTGAGCGTTCAGAATATCCAAGAAGGAAACATTTTTGTGCTTTGGAATCAAACTTACCAAGATGATCTTTAGTGTTCAGAATAAAGCATACACATCCAAAAGGATGGAAATATGAAATGTTGGGCTTTTTATTCTTCCACAATTCATAAGGAGTCTTATTTAGAATAGGTCTGATAGAGATTCTATTCTGAATATAGCATGCAGTGTTTATTGCTTCTGCCCAGAAATGCTTAGCCATATTGGTTTCATTGATCATGGTTCTGGCCATTTCTTGCAGAGTCCTATTCTTTCGTTCTACAACTCCATTTTGCTGTGGAGTTCTAGGACAAGAGAAATCATGGGCAATACCATTTTCTTTGAAGAATTCTTCAAAGGATCTGTTCTCAAATTCACCACCATGATCACTTCTGACCTTTATGATTTTACACTCTTTTTCAGATTGAATCTGAATGCAGAAATCAAAGAACACTGAATGAGACTCATCCTTGTGTTTCAAGAATTTTACCCACGTCCAGCGGCTATAATCATCTACGATGACTAATCCATATTTCTTCCCTCTGACAGATGCTGTTTTGACTGGGCCAAACAGATCAATGTGCAAGAGTTCTAATGGCCTTGAGGTAGAAACAACATTCTTGGACTTGAATGCAGGTTTGGAGAACTTGCCCTTCTGACATGCTTCACAAAGAGCATCTGATTTGAATTTCAGATTAGGGAGTCCTCTGACAAGATCCAGTTTGTTAATCTGAGAAATCTTTCTCAAACTAGCATGACCTAATCTTCTGTGCCAGACCCACTGCTCTTCAGAAACAGACATAAGACAAGTCACCTTCTGACTCATAAGATCTTGCAGATTTGTCTTATAAATGTTGTTCTTCCTCTTGCCTGTAAATAGGATTGAGCCATCCTTCTGATTTACAGCCTTGCAAGACTTTTGATTAAAGATTATATCATAACCATTGTCACTCAATTGACTGATAGATAAGAGGTTATGAGTTAATCCTTCTACAAGAAGTACATTAGAAATGGAAGGAGAGTTACCAGACTTTATAGTTCCAGAGCCAATTATCTTGCCCTTCTGATCTCCTCCAAACTTGACTTCTCCTCCAGACTTAAGCACCAGGTCTTGGAACATAGACCTTCTTCCTGTCATGTGTCGTGAGCATCCAGAGTCCAGGTACCACGACATGTTGTGCTTTGTCCTTTTTGCAGCCAAGGATATCTGCAATAGGAATAATCTTATCCTTAGGTACCCACATTTTCTTGGGTCCTTTCTTGTTAGATTTTCTCAAGTTCTGATTGAACTTGGGTTTAACATTGTAAGCAATAGGAGGAACAGCATGATAATTTTTAATGTGAGTTTCATGATATTTCCTAGGTTGTGTCACATGTTTTTTGGTGTGTGTTATGTGAAAACTTTGAGCATGTGAAGTGTGCCTAATATCATGGGAGTGGCCATACTTGAACTGATCATACAATGGCTTGTATGTGAATTTCATTTCATCAACAGGTTCAAGTTTGTATGGGGTTTCACCCTCAAAACCAATGCCGACTCTTTTGTTTCCAGACACAGCATATATCATAGAAGCTAGCTGACTTCTGCCAATACTTCTAGATAAGAACTTCCTGAAACTTAAATCATATTCTTTCAGAATATGGTTTAGACTAGGAGTGGATTTTTCTGAATCAGAAGGAGATCCAACATTATTGGATAATTTTAAAAGTTTTTCTTTTAATTCAGAATTTTCCAACTCAAGCTTCTTTGTTTCAAATTCAAATAGCTTTTTCAGCTTTTTGTATTTGAGACTAATCTGAGACTTGAATTCCAGAAGTTCTGTTAGACCGGAAACTAACTCATCTCTAGTAAGTTCAGAGAATACCTCTTCAGAATCTGATTCTGATGTAGATTCTGATCCGTCATCTTCTGTCGCCATCAGTGCACAGTTAGCCTGCTCATCTTCAGAGTCTGAATCATCTTCTGACTCATCCCAGGTTGCCATAAGACCTTTCTTCTTATGAAACTTCTTCTTGGGATTTTCCTTCTGAAGTTTTGGACATTCATTCTTGAAGTGTCCAGGCTCATTGCATTCATAGCACATGACCTTCTTCTTGTCAAATCTTCTGTCATCAGAAGATTCTCCACGTTCAAATTTCTTTGAACTTCTGACGCCTCTGAACTTCCTTTGCTTGTTCTTCCAGAGTTGATTTAGCCTTCTGGAGATCAAGGACAGTTCATCTTCTTCTTCAGATTCTGATTCTTCAGGATCTTCTTCTCTAGCCTGAAAAGCGTTAGTGCATTTCATGATATTGGATTTTAATGCAATAGACTTACCTTTCTTTTGAGGCTCGTTTGCATCCAGTTCAATTTCATGACTCCTCAGGGCACTGATCAGCTCTTCCAAAGAGACTTCATTTAGATTCTTCGCAATCTTAAATGCAGTCACCATAGGACCCCATCTTCTGGGTAAGCTTCTGATGATCTTCTTTACGTGATCAGCCTTGGTGTATCCCTTGTCAAGAACTCTCAATCCAGCAGTAAGAGTTTGAAATCTTGAAAACATCTTTTCAATGTCTTCATCATCCTCCATCTTGAAGGCTTCATACTTCTGGATTAAAGCGAGAGCTTTAGTCTCCTTGACTTGAGCATTTCCTTCATGAGTCATTTTCAATGACTCATATATGTCATAGGCCGTTTCCCTGTTAGATATCTTCTCATACTCAGCATGAGAGATAGCATTCAGCAAAACAGTTCTGCATTTATGATGATTCCTGAAAAGCTTCTTCTGATCATCACTCATTTCTTGCCTTATCAGCTTTACGCCACTGGCATTTACTGGATGTTTGTAACCATCCATCAGAAGATCCCATAGATCACCATCAAGACCAAGAAAGTAACTTTCCAGTTTATCTTTCCAGTATTCAAAGTTTTCACCATCAAATACCGGCGGTCTAGTATAACCATTGTTACCGTTGTGTTGCTCAGCAGAGCCAGATGTAGATGTAGACTTTGCAGTTTCATCAGCCATCTTTTACTGAAGCGTTTTTCTCTTCCTGAATCTTTTCTAAACACGGTTAAGTGCTTGCACCTTAGAACCGGCGCTCTGATGCCAATTGAAGGATAGAAAAACACTTAGAAAGGGGGGGTTTGAATAAGTGTAGCTTTAAAAACTTGACAGATAAAAATAAATTGCACAGTTATTTTTATCCTGGTTCGTTGTTAACTAAACTACTCCAGTCCACCCCCGCAGAGATGATTTACCTCAACTGAGGATTTAATCCACTAATCGCACGGATTACAATGGTTCTCCACTTAGTCAGCAACTAAGTCTTCCAGAGTCTTCTGATCACACACTGATCACTCCAGGAACAACTGCTTAGATACCCTCTAAGACTTTCTAGAGTATTCTGATCCACACGATCACTCTAGTTACAACCTGCTTAGATAACCTCTAAGACTTCCTAGAGTATTCTGATCCACACGATCACTCTAGTTCCTTACAACTTAATGTAATCAATTCTAAGAGTATTACAATTGCTTCTTAAAAGCTATAATCATAAACTGTGATATTTCTCTTAACGTTTAATCTTAATCTCACTAATATATTACAACAGCAATGTAGTGAGCTTTGATGAAGATGAAGATTCTGAGCTTTGAATAGAACAGAGTTTCAGCAAGTTAATATGAGTTGTTTTGTTCAGAAATCGTTAACCTTGCTTCTCATCAGAACTTCATATTTATAGGCGTTGGAGAAGATGACCGTTGAGTGCATTTAATGCTTTGCGTGTTCCGTACAGCATCGCATTTAATGTTATACGCTTTTGTCAACTACCTCGAGCCTTGTTCACGCTGTGTCTACTGACGTTGCCTTTAATAGCTTTTAACGTTCCTTTTGTCAGTCAGCGTAGCTTGCCACTTGTACTTCCTTCTGATCTGATGTTTGTGAATACAACGTTTGAATATCATCAGAGTCAAACAGCTTGGTGCAAAGCATCTTCTGATCTTCTGACCTTGAAGTGCTTCTGTGCGTGATACCATCAGAACTTCAGTGCTTCTGATCTCATGTTCTTCTGATGCTTCCATAGACCCATGTTCTGATTCTGCTTCGACCATCTTCTGATGTCTTGCCAGACCATGTTCTGATGTTGCATGCTGAACCCTTGAGACAAAGCTTCTGAGCGCTGAATTATGCATACTCTTTATATATTTCCTGAAAAGGAAATTGCATTGGATTAGAGTACCATATTATCTTAAGCAAAATTCATATTATTGTTATCATCAAAACTAAGATAATTGATCAGAACAAATCTTGTTCTAACAATGGACACCTTGCAGGCCCCCAAAGATCAGCATGGATGTAATCAAGGGATCCATGTGTTCTCTGTTTGCCTTTGTTGAACTTCACTCTGCAAGATTTTCCAAGTACACAGGGTTCACAAAACTTCAGCTTTTCGACTTTGTCTCCACCAAGCAGATTTTGTTTCCCTAATTCGACCAGACCCCTTTCACTGACATGGCCCAATCTCATGTGCCAGATTTCTGTTTTCGACAAAGGTTTCGTGGATGCAACATTTGTCGAACCACTTACAACTTCAGCCTCAAGGGTATACAAGCCTTGTTTCTTCACGCCTCTCAAGACTTCCTTCGAACCCTTCATGACTCTTAGGATACTTTTCTCTCCTTGGAAAACATATCCTTTCTTGTCGAATTCACCAAGAGAAAGCAGATTTCTCTTCAAATCAGGAACATACCTGACTTCAGTCAACAACCTTATTGACTCATCATGGAGCTTGAATCTCACAGATCCAACACCTGCAATCTTGCAAGCCTTGTTGTTTCCCAGCAATACTGATCCACCATCTTGATCACATAATTCCTCGAACAAGTCTTTGTTTGGAGTCATGTGCCAAGTGCAACCTGAATCCATAATCCACTCCTTCTTAGAGTCACTGCTTGAAACCACAAGAACATCAGATGATTCGAAATCATCTTGAACAATGGCAGCGTTGCCATTATCCTTACCTCCATGATATTTCAAGCGTTCAGGGCACACCTTTCTTGTGTGACCCTCCTTCTTACAATGGTAGCATCGAATGCCAGATGCTTCGCCACTGTAAGTCTTCGACTGGCTTTTGCCTTTCTTCTTGTCGAACTTACCATCCTTTCGTAAGAGTTTTCCTTTAACGGCCAAACCTTCGCCAACAGTCGAAGGTTTATGCTCCTTTCGTTCATTCAAGTCCTTAGAGTACAAGGCTGATTGAACTTCTTCAAACGTCAGGGACTCCCTTCCATACAAGAGAGTTTCTTTGAAGTGAGCATGTGATCGAGGCAAAGAACACAATAGTAACAGCGCTTGATCTTCATCATCGATCTTCACATCAATATTTTCAAGATCAAGAATCAGCTTGTTGAACATATCCAACTGCTCAGCCAATACTTTGTCTTCAATCATCTTGAATGAATACAAAGCTTGCTTCAGGTAGAGTCGATTTACCAGCGATTTGGTCATATACAAACTTTCAAGTTTCACCCATAACCCTGATGTCGTCGTCTCCTTTGATACCTGTCGGAGAACCTTATCACCAAGGCTCAACAAAATTGCGCTGTGTGCTTTCTCGATCATATTTGTCTTCTCCGCTGCCGTCAATTCTGCATTCATGGCTGCCTCTCCCTTCAACGCTTCCAAACAACCCTGCTGAACCAGTAGGGCTTTCATCTTCAAGCGCCACAGACCGAAATCATTCACTCCGGTGAACTTTTCAATCTCATACTTTGTTGAAGGCATCTTCTCCACGCTCACCGCACCAATTTGTTGTGAAAAACGATACCAATAACAAAGTATAATAGGGAATTAGGGAAGAGAATAAGAACACAAGAATTGGTTATAACTGCTATTCTTTCACTTTCTCTTAAAACAAGATTACAAGTTTACAAGAATAACAAATAACCTCTCTCACCCAAATTAGGATTTGCAGCTTAGCAATGATGAGAGACTAGTATGCTATTTATAATAAAACCTAACATACTAACTAATGGGCTTTTTCAGCAAGGCCCATTACACAAGCCAACTTAATAAACAAGCTAACTTAACAAATTAGGGTTAAACACTAAAACCTAATTTAACATGCTAACAACCCTAGCATCTTCGACATCTGCATGCTAGACCCATCTTCGACTACAGCATGCACACTTCGACACCAGCATGTGAACAATCCTTCGACTTCATGCTTAACTCTGTCAAACTGTCGAACCAAGAAGCTACCTTTCGACAATACTAGAGTTCGATCCAATATCTCACAGAACTCTTTCACAAGTTCACTATTGAACATAGAAATACACTTTTCGTCACTGCTCGTAATCAATAAATCGTCTATGTATAGGCAAAGAATGATGACCCTTTCATTTGTATTTGTCTTCACATAAACGCCATGTTCGGATACACATTTCTCGAAGCCAATGTTCTTTAGAAAACCATCTATCCTTTTGTTCCAAGCTCTTGGAGCTTGATTCAAACCATATAATGCTTTTGTCAACTTGTAGAACCTTACCTCTTGGTTTTTCACAACAAAACTAGGGGTTGTTCTGCATAAACCTTATCTTCAAGCGGACCGTTCAAAAATGTAGATTCCGCATCCATTTCATAGATGGACCAATTGTTGTTATTCGTAATACCAATAACTAGCTTTATGGTTTCAATCCTAGAAACGGTGAAAATACCTCTTCAAAGTCTATGTCTTCTGTAACACCCCATTTCTACCCGGCAATTATAATGCAGAAAAAATATCAGATTATTTAAAAATTTCTCAACAAACAAATGAGGTGTCACATATTCATTTAACAATAAATCATATCATCGCATTTAGCGGATACATAGAACTCTCTTTAATCAATCAACAAATACTCAACATATAATACTTTTCAAAACAGAACAACTTCTTTCATTAGAACATGGAGGAATCATAGTTCTCAATATTTAAATAAATAACATCTTATTCAGATAAGATAAAACAATAAACAACAACATCATAACATCATAAATCGTCCCCCCGAGTGCTACGTATCAGAGCGACTGCAACACCCCATATTTTACATTTTATTAATTTAATGGGAGTTTAAATTAATTTCTTGGATTACTGGTATTTTAATGGGACTTAAATTGGAAATTGTGTAAAATAAGCTATTGGGCCAAGTTGTGGTTAGTAATGGAGGGGGTGTTATTGGTAGGCCCTATTACTAAAGCTATTTTGCTTTATTTTCATAAAATAAGAAAAAAAAATTGGAAATTAGAAGAAGAAAACCTAAGAGGAAGAAGGAGAGAGCTCATGGAGAAAAGAGATTTTCGTATTCATGGTGCAGCCCTCACAAAATGGGTCATAACTCTCTGCTCGTAACTCCAAATCAGGTAATTCTCGAAGATTCGAATTCTACACGAAATTTCCTTCGATTTGATATATTAATTCATGTCAGGGAGGTTCTCGATGAGGGAGATAAGCGAGTTTGAAGATTGGGAATTCTTGCTGAAAGAGAAGAAAAGAGGCTTACGGGTTTGATGGAGAAGAGGAAAAGTCCAGATTCTTGGCTAAGGTAAGGGGGGACTCTTCCGATTAACATCTATTATCGGGTTATGGATAATAGGACTGATATAGATATATTATTTCATGTCAATTGAGTCGTATGACAGAGTTGGGATTTTGGGGATGTTTGTTGATAATTATCTATTTTGATGAATTCCATGAATTTGGTGTTGTATGATGTTTGATGATGCATAATATATGTGATATGTGTGTATGATATATGTTGTGTGGCTGTTTTGTGGTGTTTGATCAACTTGAATCGATTTGGTCGAGGTTGAGGAATTTGGGATTCAGGTTCGTATGTTGTCATTTGCGATTGAGATCTCTGATTTTTGCCAGTTCGCGCCGCGAAGGTAGGTTGGCGCCGCGAAGGAGTAGTTCTTTTCTCGTTTCGCGCCGCGAACCTTTGTTTGCGCCACGAAGGCGTGGTTTCTATTCGTTGCGCGCTGCGGACTGTGTGTGGCGCCGCGTACTGTAGCGATAATTGTTTTCTTTGAAAAATGTAAAGATGCGTATCTTTTGAACCGTTTAGAGCAGGATGAAGCTTATGAAGTATTCTTTATGTGAGGATGATGAAATGAGCAGTAGCTCGAGATTATTTTTAAATCACGATTTTGCTTGTTTTGATGAATGTTGTGTTGTGGACATATATGATGAGATGTAACGATACAAGCTATGTTTAAAACATGATTCATGTGATGATTTGTTTGTTGGTATGATGAATCTTATGAGATATTTTTTGTGACGATGTGAGTATGATGTGAATATCTTGTCTGTTGGATGGATGACGTATTGTTGACATATATGATGAAATGTTACAATATAAGATGTTGTTTTGAAAAACATTATGATGTGATGATTTGTTGAGGATTATATGATGATGATTGATTTGTTTTGAAATGATGTGGATACATGTATGTTCTTTCTTATTAATTATGATGATTGATGTGGACGCATGTATTTTCTTTAAGGGTTAATGAACTTTTTCGTCCCTTTAAATATATCAAATTTCGTTTTTAGTCCCTCCAAAATTTTCCTTCAAGAAATCGTCCCTTCAAAATTTTTCTTCCGAACTATTGGTCCCTAACATCAAATTTCGTAGCTAATCGGTGGCTAAAGTCGTAGCTAATCTCTAGCAAATTTAACGTTAGGGACCAATAGTTTAGACGAAAAATTTTGAAGGGACGATTTCTTAAAGAAAAATTTTGGAGGGACTAAAAACGAAATCTACAATATTTAGAGGGACTAAAAAGTTCATTAACCCTTTCTTTAATGATGATGATGATGATTGATTGTATTTGAATGATGCTAATGTATATAAACATACTTTGATGATGATGATGATGATGATGATGATGATGAAATGAGTATTTGATGATGTTACTCATTAGACTTGACGATGGTATAAGTATGTTCATGTATGTTTGCATTCATTCATATTCATTGATGATGCTGTATCCATGATGATGTGTTGGATCAGTAAAGGGCATGATTCCCATTGTGTGGAATCTGTGCTGGTAGGGCCGTATCTTGATGATGTTGGATCGGTCATGGGTTATTCCCATTTGATGATGTCGGTACCACATGCATAGTGTCAGTTGCATTCATATGCATGATTTTGATAACATGATTGGATGCTATCCAGTGTTATGATTTTGTTATGATGTGTTGGTTTGATGAGGATGAAACTTGTTTGAATTCTGAATATGTTTTCAATTGGGTGAATGATGTAACTATGATGTGTTATTATTTATGATTCAATAACATTTGTTAATTTGAATGAGACTCACCCTTACTGTTGACATTTTCAGATTGGCGAGTAGCGGCTTTTGGCTTTGGTGAGGATAGCTCATAGGCCAGTTGTTTAAGTATAGAGTCGGTGTCATGCTCTGATATTGTAACACTGGGGAACGCTAGTTTAGAGTTTATGATGTTACTCTATTGTGTTGTTATTGTATTAATTTTGTGGGATATTGCATAGATGATGTCATGCTTATCCGTATGATGAATATTCCGTTGTGTAAAAACATGATTTTGTTAAATCGATGATTCGTTCCTAAGTGAAGCATGACAATTGATTTATGATAAATTGTTTTAAATTGAATTGTGGCACCCTTATTTTCATGTTTTACTCTGAATTATTTTATTAATTTCCGCGGGGTTTAGAAGGGTGTTACAATTGTGGTATCAGAGAAGGTCGGTCCGTCCGGCCAATTGTCGAGTCAGTTGAGTTGCGCGACAGTTGTATACTGTCGGTGTTTTATCCCTTGGTACACGACATGTGAGGGAATCACTGTCGGTACTTGGTTGTTTTGTTGCAGGTGATGGATTGAAACAAGTGGGGGAGAAGCTTCACTTCTCAATTATGCTTCGGTTGTCTGATGATTGATTCGGTAGGCTGTTGTTGACAATAGTGCAAGCGTTGATGGAGTTGTTGTTTCCCGAATCGAAGGTGACTTGGAATTAAGACTTGGCTGGTAATGAGGTTGAAGCATCTTGAAGGAGGATGATTAGATGTAATTGATGACTATCTGTAAGAGAGGTAATTTAGGAAGTTGCAATGTATCAGCTCGGTTGGTGTACTGCGAAGTTGTCAGTTGAGTAACCTTGCTTCTCGGAAGAGGTTCAGTTGCAAGTTTGCAAAGGGGATTGCGGTCGTAATGTTTCAGAAATCGCACTTCGGCGATGGGATGTGTTGCTCAAGTTATAAGAATGTTTGGAAGTGAATAGATATGATAAGGAGTTGTTTGGAATGTGATCGAGTTGAAGAGAATGAGTTTTGGAGTGAGATTTTCGTAAGCAAAACGCAGGAAAATTGCTGAATAGCTGCAGAACTTCGAAAATTCATAACTGGAGTTCTGGACATCCGATTTGAGTTCCGTTTGAAGCGTCGGAAAGCTAAAGAGATGAACTTTGTTACAAAAATGGTTGCAGCAACTATAACATGTTTAATTGTGACAGAATGATGTTGGAAAGATGCGATGTTGCGGTTACGCTTGCTCTTAGAACTAGACTTGTTTGTTAGTACTGCACGGGATATCAGTGTCGGAGTGGAACGGATTGAAGGAATAATTAGAAGGTTTGTTGAGAAGTAATTTTAAGAATTGAATATACCATTTGAAGAGTTTTGGGAATACCGTATAGAGCGTCGCTGCATGATGTCGATGTTGCATTTTCGGATAATGATTGGAAAATTCATATCTTGAGTTCCGAGTGTCGGATTGATGTGCCGTTTGAGCCTACAAAGAGGTGAAATTATGTTCTACCTTATGGGAGAGTTATAAATACAGTAGAGGTGATCCTATGAGGAGATATTCTGAATTCGGTTAAGGGATCGTGGAACTTGCTGAATGGGAATGCCTACTACCGCGATTGTTTGAAACGAAGTTGAGTAGAACATGTTATTGATGAATAAGTTGATGAGATGTTCGGTCATAAAGATGATTTGAGTACCGATGGATTTTAGTGAGAAGTGAATTAGTAGAAAAGGTGGAATAAACTTTAGAACTCTTGGAGTCGTATTTGTGAGGCCAAAGTAACGATATGTATAAAAGAAGAATTGTAGAAAATTTCTGACACCTATTGATGTGAGGAAGACTTTGTTGATATTCCGAGTGGAATGATACTTGGCCGCTAAAGATGTCATGGAATTTAGAGTAAAACCACGAGTTATGAATGTTGTCGCGATCTTTTGCTAAGATGAGGATTTTGTTTTGGAACGGGATAAATAGTAATGTACGAGTATATTAGTGACTATGAAGTTTGGAAGTACTTAACAGGTGTGTGATGCTAAGTGACTATGAAGTGGATTATGTGAAATGTTTGGACGTTGGTGTCTCACCAACAAGATCCAATAAGAGGGAAGTGTGCGAGTTTTAAAGACTCAAAGTGAATTATTGAACTATGACGATGTTAATGAGTTTGAATGCAAACTCGGAAAGGACACTATTATGTAGTAACGACGGTTTATGCTTACATATGGTTGTCGGCTATCTATTGACAAATTGAGGACTTGATCACCCTTAATCTCTTGTTGGTAGTAGACGGAATCATATATATGGGATGAACTTGTTTTGTTACCTTAATGGTTTGGGATGTGAAGAATACTAAGCCGTGAGAATAATCACTCACCATGTTGTGTGAACTTATGAAGAAGTTAATATGAAAGAGTGCAACATGGTGGACAAATGACTTAAGACGGGTAATCAGAGTCACGCAGCGAAAGTGTGATGTGGAGTAGTGTTATGAGTACTACTCGTGGGAAGTGAGGAATTAATATGTCAGGAGCCTACATAGAGAATATGTATTGATCTATATGTTGGATTTAGAATCCAGTGGATGTAAGGAGGTCGTGTCGAAGAATTATAACTCTTTTGAATAATTGCCGAGATGACGAACATGTTATTGTGGTTGTACGTAGTTAACGAGTACGTATTTGGCAAAGTTAAGACGATGAGTTGATACTATATGATGCTATAATAATTTTGCTTCGTTGTTAAGGTGATATTATGGATTCCAAATATAATGAGGAATTATACTCTATGAAGGACGAAGTTGATTTAATTCTTAAGGAAGAGTGGGATTCAGTTTGAGCTATTATGTAAGCAATGGTATATCGAGGCTAATGAGTGTGATTATAACTACTTGTGTGCACTCATTCCGATGGTTAGAATGTTTAATAGATGAAGTAAATCAGGAATTTGTTTTTGAGTGCGAGTAAGTATTGATGAGTGGTGGATTAGTACCATGGATGGTAAAGAATGATTCTTGAACGAATGAGTAAAGAGGGCCAGAGTTGGGTATAACTCAGAAGTCTAATTGGTAATGATGGTTGTAATGAGTAATCAGAATAGTGCAGCAAAAGCGGAATGTAACGTGTTGGATAATTGATGGTGTGACTTAAGAGGAGTCAGATAATTGGAATTCAATGGTATAGGAATATGAGTATTGAGTTTCTTGAAGGAAGCAGTTGGTGAAAAGTGTAAGTATTATTTCATCGCTCAGATGGAAAAGTGTGTCTAAGGTTGGTACGTTTGGTAGATGGAATGCATTACTGCATTGTTGATCAATTATGGTCATACCATGGATTGTGTAATTATATTATCCAGTTATTGGGCGTATTGTATGGGTTGTATCTCAATGTTCTATTGTCGTTGACCTTTTGGAGGTATAACGAGTAGTACACCTTTGGATGGTCAAGTGCAACATAAGAGCTGAGATTAAATGCATGAGACATGCTTCCTGTTGGTTATGTCAGATGAATCTTGAGGATCGACTAGGGAAATGTTACCCGGGAACTAGAGAGTCAGAGGAAAGACTCCTATCCGGAACCTTTCACTTGAAGTATGTTTTCGAGGACGAAAACTCTTTTAGTGGGGGAGAGTTGTAACACCCCATATTTTACATTTTATTAATTTAATGGGAGTTTAAATTAATTTCTTGGATTATTGGTATTTTAATGGGACTTAAATTGAAAATTGTGTAAAATAAGCTATTTGGCCAAGTTGTGGTTAGTAATGGAGGGGGTGTGATTGGTAGGCCCTATTACTAAAGCTATTTTGCTTTATTTTCATAAAATAAGAAAGAAAAAAAATTGGAAATTAGAAGAAGAAAACCTAAGAGGAAGAAGGAGAGAGCTCATGGAGAAAAGAGATTTTCGTATTCATGGTGCAGCCCTCACAAAATGGGTCATAACTCTCTGCTCGTAACTCCAAATCAGGTAATTCTCGAAGATTCGGATTCTACACGAAATTTCCTTCAATTTGATATATTAATTCATGTCAGGGAGGTTCTCGATGAGGGAGATAAGCGAGTTCGAAGATTGGGAATTCTTGCTGAAAGAGAAGAAAAGAGGCTTACGGGTTTGATGGAGAAGAAGAGGAAAAGTCCAGATTCTTGGCTAAGGTAAGGGGGGACTCTTCCGATTAACATCTATTATCGGGTTATGAATAATAGGACTGATATAGATATATTATTTCATGTCAATTGAGTCATATGACAGAGTTGGGATTTTGGGGATGTTTGTTGATAATTATCTATCTTGATGAATTCCATGAATTTGGTGTTGTATGATGTTTTATGATGCATAATATATGTGATATGTGTGTATGATATATGTTGTGTGGCTGTTTTGTGGTGTTTGATCAACTTGAATCGATTTGGTCGAGGTTGAGGAATTTGGGATTCAAGTTCGTATGCTGTCATTTGCGATTGAGGTCTCTGATTTTTGCCAATTCGCGCCGTGAAGGCGTAGTTCTTTTCTCGTTTCGCGCCGCGAACCTTTATTTGCGCCGCGAAGGCATGGTTTCTATTCGTTGCGCGCTGCGGACTGTGTGTGGCGCCGCGTACTGTAGCGATAATTGTTTTCTTTGAAAAATGTAAAGATGCGTATCTTTTGAACCGTTGGTCTGTTTTAAGTGCCGTTTCGAGCAGGATGAAGCTTATGAAGTATTCTTTATGTTAGGATGATGAAATTAGCAGTAGCTCGAGATTATTTTTAAATCACGATTTTGCTTGTTTTGATGAATGTTGTGTTGTGGACATATATGATGAGATGTAACGATACAAGCTATGTTTAAAACATGATTCATGTGATGATTTGTTTGTTGGTATGATGAATCTTATGAGATAGTTTTTGTGACGATGGTATGATGTGAATATCTTGTCTGTTGGATGGATGACGTATTGTTGACATATATGATGAAATGTTACAATATAAGATGTTGTTTTGAAAAACATTATGATGTGATGATTTGTTGAGGATTATATGATGATGATTGATTTGTTTTGGAATGATGTGGATACATGTATGTTCTTTCTTATTAATGATGATGATTGATGTGGACGCATGTATTTTCTTTAATGATGATGATGATGATTGATTGTATTTGAATGATGATGATGATGATGATGTTGATGATGATGATGTTGATGTTGATGATGATGATGATGATGATGATGATGATGATGATGATGAAATGAGTATTTGATGATGTTACTCATTAGACTTGACGATGGTATAAGTATGTTCATGTATGTTTGCATTCATTCATATTCATTGATGATGTTGTATCCATGATGATGTGTTGGATCAGTAAAGGGTATGATTCCCATTGTGTGGAATCTGTGCTGGCAGGGCCGTATCTTGATGATGTTGGATCGGTCATGGGTTATTCCCATTTGATGATGTCGGTACCACATGCATAGTGTCAGTTGCATTCATATGCATGATTTTTGTAACATGATTGGATGCTATCCAGTGTTATGATTTTGTTATGATGTGTTAGTTTGATGAGGATGAAACTTGTTTGAATTCTGAATATGTTTTCAATTGGGTGAATGATGTAACTATGATGTGTTATTATTTATGACTCAATAACATTTGTTAATTTGAATGAGACTCACCCTTACTGTTGACATTTTCAGATTGGCGAGTAGCGGCTTTTGGCTTTGGTGAGGATAACTCATAGGCCAGTTGTTTAAGTATAGAGTCGGTGTCATGCTCTGATATTGTAACACTGGGGAACGCTAGTTTAGAGTTTATGATGTTACTCTATTGTGTTGTTATTGTATTAATTTTGTGGGATATTGCATAGATGATGTTATGCTTATCCGTATGATGAATATTCCGTTGTGTAAAAACATGATTTTGTTAAATCGATGATTCGTTCCTAAGTGAAGCATGACAATTGATTTATGATAAATTGTTTTAAATTGAATTGTGGCACCCTTATTTTCATGTTTTACTCTGAATTATTTTATTAATTTCCGCGGGGTTTAGAAGGGTGTTACAGCGACAACCGACTCGATTAACGGCAACTAAATCTCCATACTCGAACACCTGCACGTTACCAATATAAAGGCAACGGCGAACAAGAGAAAAGGGTGAGATATCAAATCATATAAGAGAGCGCATGATAAATTGTATATTAGGATTCAGGCATATATGATTATCACATCGCAAGTATTAATATTATCGTACACTCCATACTTTCATCGACTCACAAATCTCACATACTTTTTATCGCACAACAAGTCACAACACTACATATTCACATCATTTATATATATATATATACACTTTATTTAATTTTCAAGCCAAGTCACAATTCATCATAAGTATAAATCACAATTCTAATCCTAAAACATCACCGCATATAAGTCATACATCTAGTCACAAAACATCACATATAAGTCATACATCTAGTCACAAGACATCACATATAAGTCATACATCTAGTCACAAAACATCACATATAAGTCATACATCTAGTCACCAAACATCACATATAAGTCATACAGACATGTTTAGTTAACCGCATCCACAAGTATTGATATCCTCCTACTATTCACAAAATCATCAATTCACATTTGTACATACGTCCATCATTTAACAAGTCATGAAGTACAATCACGATATAGTCACAAAACGTCATAACTATGAATCACATAAGACACATGGGACATGACTCATGTATATGCATGTGGTACCAATCGGAGCTTCATCCCCCCGTCACCAATTGCCCAATTCAGAGGCACAAGGCATAAGCCTTCGTCACTAATTTTGCTAATCCAGGCCGTCATTGAGTATGCATATGAAATGTGAATCGACAAACAAGACGTACACAACATACTCATCACAATCACACATCATCACAAGGCATACGCCTACGTCACTGATAATTACCATTTATTAGAGGTAATACAACGTCACAAATAATCTTTCATCTTCACATAGGAATAAAATCATCACGACATCATCATCATCATGTTTCGGTATATCACGGCAGACATATAACTTCACATATTAACAAAATCATCATCATTTACTTCACAAAATATTCGTCACAAGGCACACGCCCATATTACAATTATCGTCAATCATAACAGATGATAACACTTCACACATATTCCAACAACTTCGTATAAACAACGGAGCAATTCCAATAATTCACATAATCAACAGTCGATGTCATTAATAAAAATCACAAAGATATCCACAACAATTCATAAGATATAATCACAATTCGATACCGGTTAATCGGATACAATTCAATTACTTCATCGATTATCTGATTCATTCATTTAAATTCACTATTTACTGTCATACCATAATTTCTATGTTATTTACTAAATCCCAAAGCATGATTACAGTCAAATTCTTAAGATATCGTTATTTACCGACAAACCGAATGATTTATCTAAATTCAAGTTTATTCCAATTAAATAGGCTTATTGAAAAGTAATTCAACCATTAATTTAATCGATTGATTAATATCACAATTCCGACAAATTAACACCACCATGTTAATGTACTAACTAAGCTTAGCTACCACGTCAATTTTCATCAAATTCCGGACAACTAAATATACCTCTTAATTCGGCTATTTCGATCAAACGAAACTGTTTTGCATTTCATTAGTCCTATAAGTTACTATTCTAATTACGTAAATCATTCTATAAATCATGATAACACCCATCATAGTATACCATTACCTAATATTAATCAAGTAATATATGTCTGCTGTGAGTCTTTAGTTCTAAATTGCCAACCTATTTCTTGTTATAGCGAAAAGGGGATAACAGGGTACTTGAGCTACTGTTACAAGTTCTAAATCATTATTTATAAAAGTATCTTAAGTAACAGTGACAAGTAACATGGAAAACAGAACAACACGCTATGGAACAGCAAGAAAATAACATACAACACACATAATGAGAATTGCATCAATAATGGGGCCGCTCGTCATGAGCATTTGACGTCTGTCATGGGCATGCATTTGACGCCCGTCCTAGGCATTGTGGGACGACCGTCACCATATTATGGGGATAGTGTCGTTCGTCAATGGCTAGTTACAGTACCAATATCTCATTTCCTTGTATATTCCAATACTCACGTTTAACACAACAGGAACAATAGCAACAGACACACGGAATTTCAAGTTTTCGGTAACATTTTAACACAGCACAAGAAAAACCTAAATCCCTAATTTCATTCAATCGAACAACCACAACAACAGTAATTAAGGAAAGCCACTATTTCAACTACATGTTATTCATGGTAGATTCTATATTTTCCAGCAACGATTAACACAACAAATGCAATAAATCTACACATCCAATACCCCACATACAATTGTTCATGAGCCCCATTATAGGAAGAGAACCCCACCCTTACCTTATTCAATTAGAAGCAACTTGTTGGGTCTCCGATTGCACTTTCGATTTGGCACCATGGATGGAAATCTCTAAGCTCATTCCTCTTCTCCAAGGCTTGCCTCTTTCTCTTCACAACTATATTTCCCCAAAATGACAACACTACTCTTCTATCTCTAAAACCCTAATTTATCATTCCAATTAGGCTTAGTCTTTCACTTCCTTTTCACAAACTAATTTAGGCCCAATAAGATAAATAATCTAAAATAACCAATACATCACTTAATAATATTTCGTCGATATAATAATTCATTTGCCGACATCAATACTTATTCTCCACAAAATAATTCTCAACCGATAAATTCCGAAAATAAAATAAGGATACTTTATTAAATAAATAATTAAATAATCGGGGTGTTACATCTTCTCTCTTCAAGAATCCCTTTGTAACTAATCAAGCCTTATGGTTAATTATTCACATTTGGGATTTGCCTTCACCTTATAGACCCATCTTACTTCAATTAGATTCTTTCTTTTCGGAATATCAACTAACTCCCAAGTATTATTTTTCTCAATCGACTCCAGCTCCTCTTTCATAGCACAAATCCATTTTGGATCACTTAAGACCTATTCCGTCTTAACGGGTTCGGATTCGGCCATAAGCGTAAAATGGACGAAATCACCATCATCATTGACTTTGTTGTCACAAAACATCTTAAAATCTTAGAGTCTTTGAGGAAAACCTCTTTAACTTGTTGACCTTCTTACATGCTCTTCATTTAAAGTTTTGACACGCGGTGTTTTTGGTCTTTCTAAATCTGTAGAATTTGGAAATTCAAACTTGTAATCGGTTACAGGCTGTTGGTAACTAGTTACAACCTACTTGTAACCAATTATAGCCTACTACAAATGCTTCAATTTGTTGATCACCGCGTCTCAGTTGATCATAATCCTCCTGTTTGAAACATCAAATAGCTTGTAATGTAACCTCTAGTGGGGTGGTACCCTACAAATATCATCATCTCCCCTTTATCATTCAACTTCTTTCTAAGTTGGCTTGGAACATGTCGATATGCCATAGAACCAAAAACTCTTAAATGGTTCACATTAGGTTTGAATCTAGACCATGCCTCTTATGGTTTTATCTTCTCAAGCTTCTTTTTAGGACACCTATTCGACAAATAGATGTCGAGGCGTAAAAAATACTCGAGCGTAAGGAACGCTCGAAATACAACATAGTCGTCATCGAACTTTATTTATTCCAAAGGAAAGGGAAAATATCAATAAAACCAATGAAAGAAAATAAAATGGTCGTCGCAACCAAAATCAAGTTCGGGAGTCGGTTATGCAAGGAGAAGGTATTAGCACCCCTCACATTTGTTGTACTCAACGGGACCCATTTAGTTGGTTTTGTAATCAGATGTTAGCATGATGTTTAATTGCTTCCTAATTATTATGCTAGAAAAAGAAAAGGAAAGGAAAATGTTTTTGGTGTTTTTATTATTGGGTCTAATGAGATTATGAGCCTCGCTCATAAGTATTCTATGATGCAATGAGGAACTCAAGACTACCTAGTTTTAGGTAGAAAAAAATATGTATTTCGTTGATTTCTTTTATTTGTGAAAATGAGCCTAGTCACACTTGAGTGATAAGACTCGTTGTTTGAAAGAGATTCACACTTATGCGAATGAAACTCGCGCTTGGCCAATAGATGGCAAAAGACTCGCATTTGAGCGAAATTTGATGAGTTGAATTATTTTTATGTATATGAAAAATTCCATGAAATGTAGTTGATTAATTTTTTAAAAGGCTTGGTGTTGAATAAGAGTTTATTTTCTTTTGAATTTTTATTGTGAAAATGATTTGAAGGGATTATGATTTATTTATGAAAGTGGTGAATGATTGGTGAAGTGCTTATTGAGAAAAGTCATTTGATGTTGACCAAGAGTTTTTTATTAAAAACTGATTTTGGTTTGAAAAAGAGACTTGATGTTGATCAAGTGTTTTGCCATTTTGAATTGAAAATGGTTTGATATGATTTGAGTTTGAAAAGGGACTTGATGTTGATCAAGTGTTTAATTCGCATTTATTTGAAATTGGTTTTATTGAGTGAAAAGACTTGGTGTTGACCAAGTATTGAACTATTATGAACGATTAATTTTAAAGATGATTGATTTATGGCAAAATACCCTTTTTAGTCCCTGAACTTTACTTCGGGGTCCATTTTAGTCCCTTAACTTTTAAAAAGACCAATGTAGTCCCTTAGAGAGTGTTTGGATGAGGCAATTAAGAATTTCTAAAGAATTTAAAATTCTAAGCAATTCAAATGATTCAATTAAAATTCATTCAATTTTAAATTCTTTTGTTTGGATGAAGTATTAAAATGATTCATTGTTTAATTTTGTGGTCATTTTCATCAATTTTAAAATTTTTGGGGCAAATTTGAAATATAAAAAATAGGGACTAATTTGTAGTTTTTGAAAATTTTAAGAACCATTTTGTAAATTTGGAAAATTATTAGGGACTTATTTGCAATTTTATGAAAAATTTTGGGATAAATTTATAATTTTAATAAAATATTGGACCATTTAGCAAATTTAGAAAAAATTATAAGAAACAATTTAACACTCAAGTTATGGAGCAATTTCAAATTCTTTATTTTATGGTGTCATTTGAAATTCTTTAAATTTAACTTGATTAAAATACTTCATAAATTTACATCATTTTAACATTTCTCCATATTTTTTATCCAAACAATAGATCATTAAAATGCTCCATCCAAACACACTCTTATGTCTTCAAATATGTCATTTAGGTCCTTTTCGTCTAATTCTCACAAACGGCGTTTATTTCTACACGCGTGGCTTCTGACGTGGCATGTATTCATACATGTGGCATCTGATGTGGCATATGTTAGTCACCAAATTTCCAAAAAAATGTCTCAAAATTCTGCCTTCACCAGGTATCGAACCATTGTTTCAATGGTTGCTTGGAAAGGCAATATACCACTAGACTACGTCATATTCACTTATGTTTTAGCTGCAGGACTCTTTCTAAACTTTCTCCTTTATAAACACCTTTGCCCCCTTCTTTCTTATCAGCCAGACTCTTTCATAACATATGTATTTTCATGCTGTTTTGATTTAGGGTTTGACAAATTTCATGGGGTTTCTTTCATATTTTCAAATTGACAAATTTCTTAGGGTTACTTTAATATTTTCAAATTGTGCGTCAAAATACTGATTGCCACTACTCTTAATCTTATGAGCTTTGAGTATGAGCTGACTCCAAAGCAAATTCTCTCTGCAATCTATTTTGATATGTTTTCTGCTGCTTTAATAAGTTCTATTGTAGATAAGAAAATTCTCCTCTATAATATCAATCCTCTAATATTTCCTTAATTTCTGTTTATTGCTAGGAATTATGTCATTTTGATATATGATTTTTGATGTATGTTTTGCATTGTTGAACTGATTGGTAAAACTCTGTTTGATTGATAAATTGGAAGTGATGATTATTTCTCCAATTGATTGAATCTGAACATACTGTACGAATTTTGTTTCTCTTCAGAGAAATCAGGCCAAATAATCTGATCCATTATAGCAACTTATAAATAAATTTTGTTTTGAATAATTTTAAGTGCATTATTAGGATTAACATGATAAGTTATTATCTAGGTTTACTTACAAAAATTTTAATTTGGGTGTGATGATTATTTCCCCAGATAATCAAAGTTGAACAAATTGTGCAAACTTGTTTCTCTTTTGAGAAATCAAGCCAAATAATCTGGGCCAAAAGATACATCTTTAATTAACAAGTAAGCAAACATGATGTAGCCTAGTGGTTCATTGCACTTCCATGTAACTATTGAGACCATGGTTCGATTCTAGTTGAAGGCAGAATTAGGTGATAGAAGCGATTTTGAAAATCATTTGATGTTAATCAAGCATTTTTATTTATGAAAGGTTGATTTTAATCGCCTCTTATTGTCTTAAGTTAACAATCATTCATCAACATAATAAAATAAACTAATAAAAATAACAAAGACAATAAAAAATAAAAGTGAGTGAGACACACTATCGATACAAGATGTGAGCAATTAAAAGAAAAAAGAAAATACGAAAAATATAACAAGTAAACCATAAAAGAAATAATAAAAGTGAGAGAGATGTACTATCAATACAAGAGTAAGAATAAATGGCATAAAAGAAATAATAAAAATATAGGGATGTACTATACAAAGAAAATAAAACATAAAAGAAATAATAAAGAGAGTGGAGAATATTAATTAATTAGTTACTTGAGCTAAAAATAAAACAAAAATATTTTTGGGTTTTTTAATATGTGAGCAAATAAAATTTAATAGGTGCGTGAAAAATCATCAAAATCAAAAAATAAAATGACAAAACATTTAAGAAAATAAGAAAAAGAAATCAAATGAGCGCTGGACCTACCAACCACCAAACAAAAAAGCTAGAAATAAGACCAAAAAAATGAACATGATGAAACAGATGGTCTGAATTTAATCTGTGGACACGATAAATCTCGAAAAAATACTTCCAAATCTTTTGCTTGCCGCTTTATTGCGTCGACACTAGGCTAAAGAATAACAGCACAAATGTAGAGATACATGGCTACACTAATTCAGATTTCAGTGGACACCAAAATGAAAAGAAAAGTATTGCATGCTACATATTTATGATTGGTGGAGCACCAAACTCTTAAAGCTCGAGAAAGCAAAGCATTGTGGCATTGTCATCCTGTGAAGTTGAGTATGTGGAAGCATCTTATGCAGCATGTCAAGCAGTATGAATAGAGGTGTTGCTCAAAAAGCTCAAGATCATGGAACCTAAGAAAATGAAGTTGTTTGTCGATAACAAGTCAGTTGTCGACCTGGAAAATTATCTTGTGTGTCATGGTCGAAGTAAGAACATAGAGAGGAGGTATCATTTCCTTAGGGATCATGTAAATAAAGGAAATATTGAACTTTAGTATTGCAGGTCAGAATAGCAACTAGTTGATATACTCACAAAGCGCTAGAAGAAAGTCATGTTCGATGAGTTAAAGAGAAGCATTGGGATAAGAAGCCTTAAAAACATGAATTAGGTGGTGTGCTATAAGCTAGTAATTCATTGTTTTAGTAGGAAAGTTGTATTGGACAGTGCTCAACAATGTCGAAGTTGTTGTAGACAACATAGTCGAAGATAATTGAGTAAGAGTTATTTGTATTCGATGGAGTCGAATGCATCATGTAGTTGTCGAAATGTGTAAACATGTATTTGACGGAGTTGAATACTGCAGTTAGCAAATAATGTGTTTGTTTGCCTATATATATATATATATATATATATATATATATATATATATATATATATATATATATATATATATATATATATATATATATATATATATATATATATATATATATATATATATATATATATATATATATATATATATATATATATAGGTGACGATGTAAATCAATACATAACATTCACAATAAAATTCCTCTTTTTAATATACAGTTTCTTCTTCTTGAAAAATCCTAATTGTTCCAACAATTAGTAAATAAGACATTATCCATGAATTCACATGCAGTTACACCCCACCGTTGCAATTTGCAACCACCGAACACCGATCACTTATGGTTCCCTTCGCAGAACTTGTGGGTTATAAGCAAAGGCAAAGAGATCACACTTTGTTTTTCAAAAATTCACAAGAAGGAAAACTAACTATACTTTTTTATTGTGTTTATGATATTATTATTACATGAGATGATTTGAATAAAAGATAGTTGTTCGAGGAGAAATTATCTGAGATTACTAGGAAGGTTGATTTACTTGGCACACATTAGGTTAAATTTGGCTTATACTAGTGAGTCAATTCATGTATGACAAAAGGGCAAGATATTGGAAAATTGTTGACCAAGTTATACAATGTTGCAAAACCACTACGGGAAGAGGTCTTTTATTCAAGAGATGTGGAAATTTATTATGAAGGTATACACTAGCGTTGATTATGCAAGTTCAGTAAGTAATCTAAGCTTCAAGAAAGAAAATACGCATAAATATTACTCTTAATGATGAAAGGTCTGAAATCTTAATTATTATATATTTCAATCTTTTTACAGTTATATGATTGAATAACAAATTCATTTTGACTGTCAAAATAATTCGTTGTTATTTGATGTGTTGGACAATCACCCATTTGCATGTCTCAAATGTTGAAAATGTGATTGGAATACTTCATGAAATGGCACGGGACACAACTATTTAGATTCAGACAAGAAATCATGCATAAATATTGCTCTCAATATGTATTTCAATACAATTGTGTCGTACAAAATAATCTTTACCCGTGCAGACGCCCGAGTATTTAGCTAGTTGATTAAATTGAAAACGCCTCACAAAATCAGACTATTTTGATTTCAAATACTATTTTGTTGGCTTACTAGGTAAATATGATAACAAGTGTAACTTCATTAAATCTGGAATGAAATCAATCTAGTTTATCCTCTTCCAATATCTCCAACTAGAATACTTAGCATCATGAAGGTGTTTGAATTAACCTTACCAGTACCATCAAACAAGGTCTGGTAAAAAAAGACAAATAATGGTGACAATTGATAAATATCATTTAGAAAACAAAACACTAGTTATAGAAAAATGAGAAGTTCATATTCAAGCAAGACTAGACCTAGCTAGCAGTACTCTTGTTGAGGTCAACAATTTCCTTGATGAAACTCATAACAACTGAGGATAACTCATCTTGATGATTAGTGTATGAATGATCAGCTCCTTCAATGATATGCAACTTGTGGTTTGGAATGATCTTGCCAAATTCGTGTGCATCTTGAACAGGGATAATTTCGTCGGAAGAACCGTGAATTGTAAGGACCCTGTCATAGAAACATCTAGTGATAATCTATATCCACACACATGCTTGAACAACAAAGAAATGATGCTAGAAGCAATGCCGCAACAGAAGAGATCAAACAGCGTTTCCAGTTTCCACTAACCTGCATTCTTGGTCAATCTGCAGGCATGCTTCATGCATATTTGTACCCAAGCGATCCATCAAACTTTCTTTAGTAACACGGTAATCAAAACTTCCTGAAATAAAGTAGATGTCTTCAAACGATTGTTTAATAAATAATATGGTAACTGAATGGTTATGTGTGATAGAGATTGAAACAAAAAACTTATAAATTTTTATTATCCAAGATCAAAATTGTGCCTGTTGAAATTTATCGGAAGTTATAAACTCAAGTCATTTTGCAGTTATTGGACAAGATAGTTCATGATTAATGTCTAGCTCGAACTGTGTGCTTTTGACATTGTAAATTTGCAAAGTCACGATTAAGGTCAAAATCTTATCCCTGAAGTAATACCTCATGGACAAATTTTAAATGGAGACGGCAGATCGTTTACAGCAACAGAGAATTTTAAAACAAGTCTGATTAAGTGATTTACCTGACCTCTTCTTAACATCAATGAAACCTTCCTTTCTAATTCTTTCCAAATAATCTTTGCCAAGGCGTTCTTCTATCCCTACCTTCAGATCATAACGTCCAGAGATGTTGACAACAGTTCTAATATCATGATATTTGGAAGCATGCAGAAGCACTACGTCACCTCCTGCATCATGACACAGAAACAATTTCTAATAGATCAATCACCCGAGCAAACTTTAGGGGAAAGGGACTAAGAAATTTGAGAAGATGGATCGGTCAGAATATGCTGACAAGTCAGCTTTCAAGAACTATAGATGAAATTCAGAGAGACAGTGACACCAAATTAGAATTGGCTTTTTTATCATGAACCTCAGTCCTTACCTATGCACATCAAATACCTGGTGTGAGAAATATAACAGAAATCTATAGAATATACGTGTTCATATAGTACAAGTTAACAAGTAACAACTATGTAAAAAGTGAAAGCTACTGATCAAGTTCAATTTTAGCATAGTTTTGCAAAGGTCTCTTTATATATCGATTTATTGTCTATTCTCAGGTTTGGACAGACAATTAGGTCTTTTCCAGAAGTTACACAACTCTCTTTATAGTGCATTATTCAAGGTTATAACTTGTAATCTTAACATCCAAAGCATGGTTAACATGAAATTATTTTGACAAGAACAGTTCTCATCATAATTGAGGTGCATAATGAAAATGGAAAATGGAAAGTGGTCAATGAATGATTGTATAATTTGGCACATATATACCCATGAGCATATCTAAATATACTTGTTATATTTTTCATATAAGCAAACAGATCATGATACCTTTACTATGTCCAACAATTGCCCGGATTATACGATTTGATTCACGGAAATGTTCAGCAACAGCATGTAAATCTTCCACTTCTGTCCAATAGTTACCATACTGAAACGAACCTTCGCTTTCCCTTGAAGAAAAACCCACTAGCTAAAGTTAAGACAAAGCAAGGCTAATGCTGAAGAAAATATCAGAAACTTAAGTACATATTAATCGGTGTAAATGAAGAAAATGCCACCCAATTTACAGCGGGCAAAGAAGTTCAATATTTGGGAATTCTTCAGAAGCATAGGTGAAGGAATCAGGTCACTCGTAGAAGGTTACCATCTAATACCACGATTAAATTATAAGGAAACTGAGTCACTGAGGATAATACTAGTAGTACAACTATATTAACAACCCTAAACTAAAATCGGTACTATAAGAGTAATTTCAACATTAGTTATTTATATAAACAAGTTTAACACCTGCAACCAAACAAGATACGCTCTATTTTAATATAATCATGTGATTCATAATCATCCATCTAATGACCCGTGTTTATGTCCAAATTGAAAACATAGGCATATGCTTCAAGCACACCAATTAATCATCAGCACAGGTTCAAAGTCATAAACCACATGAAATCCCAGCAAGCTTCTAAGAATATATATAAATCCTTCCAAAAGAACAACCCCAACTGTGATGACATGGTCCAGATTTTAGCCTATGATTTTATAGTATTATTCCATTTCACAGACAATTTCACAAACATGTAGACTGCGTTTTTAGCCTATAATTTTATAGTAATTTATGATAACAAAATAGTAATTTTATTAATTTTCAACCAATCCCATTGCATCCTCCATAAACTTACCCGTTTCCAGAAAAGTCAAAGCGGAAAGAACTGATTTGAGCATTTTCCAAAGCAACAGCAAGGTTCAATATGAGATTGTTATCCTAAAATTGAAAAAACAAATTCAAATTTAGAGCATCGAAAACCATGATACAATCAAGTAAAAAAAGGAAAAAGGAACAAACTTTAGAGCATCGAAAACCATGACACAAGATAACAATGTCGGTGGGTGTTCCAGATTCATGTAATGTGCCAACGAGTTTTTCACCTTGTTTGTTGGGTATTATAATTCTCTGAACAGCTAAAAAACAAAATGAGAGATTCATTCAGTGAAATAATTCGTTTATATTTCTTTGAAAATTTAGTATTGAGTGTAAGAAACTCACATGGCTTTTGTGCAGACAAGGACATGTTCACTTCACTCTCTCGTTGTAAAGCTGAGTTTGTGATTTGCAAAAGATAGGGTAATTTTAATTATTTCTCTACTCCTACAATTTATCTGAGTTGTTTAAATTGTTATACTTAAAAAGCAAATCATTTCTCTTTAAAATTATCCGGTCCACACATGTTAGACTTGAGAGAATTTGTGACAATTGTACCTATAGGAAAACATACACATACAAGGAAGTTATGCGATCCACATTACCGGAGACTTACAAGTAAATTATCTGATCCATCTTATATACTTGAGTAATGTGGTTCAATGTAAAAAAAATAAAAAATCACTACCAATTCGAATAGGAGGACTTGAGAAACATTCTCTCAAGACCTAAACATAATTATAAACTTTGTCTATAATTATGTTTTTGTATTAGTAATGCATAGTCAAGTACGCTATGGTAAAGCTATTCAGCATGAACGTTTAGAACACGTTCATATTTTCGAACTCAATAAGAGATGGATGCACGTCAAAATGAGGTAGGTACACTTGAGAATTAACGACGACATCTATCATATAAGAAAATTGATTGTTCTTGAAATACCTTTTTTGCCCTTCTATGCAATATGACCTGACCCGTGGCTATGCTCTTCTACTTTCTTCCAATTTTGCACTTTTACTTTCCTTCTTTTTCTGCCTTTTCAAAAGAACTTTTATTCAAAACATGATGCACGTACCAATACTACTTTTCTTACCTTTTGCATAGCAATTTTTCTTCCATATATTTTGCTTCTTATCCTACCTTTTGTATACTACTTTTTTAATAAACTACTTTCTGCAAATGACTTTTTCTTTTCCTTTTTTTCTCGAGAACACAAATTTTGCACCCATCCTTTCCCATCAAATCACTCCCTAGCAGACCTACTTTACTTGCATTTTTTGGTTTTCCTTGCAAATACAACTATAGCTACTTCATCTTCTCCTCTTTCTTCAATATCCCACCCAAAATCTTTTATTCTCCTCCACCGAAATTTTTATTGATGCATGGTTAATGATTGGTTTGACTCATTATTTTCTTGATTAATTTTTTAAATAGGTTTGTTGAGGAAGTAAGTGTTCGTCTTCTTCATCCGAATTCAGGTAAGATTTTTTTATAAAAATTGTATATTTCGATTTTGTGATTGTCCTAACAATTTTATCCTCATTGACATGATAATTTTTGCTGTCTTACTTTGTAGCAGAGACTATTGGATAGAGGTTGAGGATGAGATTCTTGAAGAGTTGGAATTTTGAGTTAGATTTTTTGATTTTGTTAATTGTATGTTGAAGGAATTTGTTAAGAAGGATGATTGTGTTTAAAATTTTGGTTAAAGTTCTTGATTTATCTGAGTTTGTAGATGAATGTGATTGAAATTTTGGTTGTTGTTCTTGATGTTTCAGGAAATTTTTTTGAATGGGGATGAATGTAGCGTAAGAAAATTTGAGGGTAGAGAGGAAAGAAGGAAAGAGAGAGAAAGAAAATATGAAAGAATGAGATAAAATAGAATGTAAATCTGAGTTTAGGTAGGAAAGGATAAGAATGAAATCTTGGAACACCAATTAGGAGATGACACCAAGATGGAGAGATGAAATCCTATGAAAATTAAAGATAGTAGATATGACTAGAATCCTGAGTAATAAGTGGGAAACAGGATTTAGAACATGATGATGATATTAATAGCATTTATATCTAAAATATTAATAATTAATAAATATCTTTAATAAAAATTTATTATCATTTATCGTCATATATTTGGAAATGTTGAGCAAACAAATCATTATTTTTTAATATTTTATTTGTTTTATAAATTTTTTATTAATTTTCTTTTCCATTAATTACTCAATCTGAGGCAATCAGGTCAAGATTCAAAGAAGAAAGTTTTCACTCAATCTGAGGCAATCAGGTCAAGATTCAAAGAATCTCTCAAAGTGTTAAGCAATCAGGGGCATTCACCCAAGCATAGTTGAAGCTACCTCCAATACAGGTCAGGCAGGGGCATGGTTCCAAAGTTCATGATACTGGGGCAAGTTGGCTATGATAGCACAAATCTCAGGAGGTCATTACGAGACTAAATTCTTCAAAGCCCCTACAGGCTGGGGCAAAACACTATGCATTGGCATTCTATCCTCATCAGGAGGTGTTCAGTTTAACGTTCAGTTGTGAGCTAAACAACTTATGAACTTGAGAATCGTCAAGGTCGTCATCCTCAGCAGTTAGAAGCTGAAAGTCCAATACTTGATGGCATTCTTGCAATCAATACGAATATGCAGAACACTATGAAAGCCAATACATGTTTGGTCCCTTTGAAGTCAACACCTGCTTGACCCCTTTAGCCCACTTCCTGGTGGCACTCTCTCGGAAAGTCAATGCCTGTTTGATACTCTGGACGATACTTGTTTGGTGTTCTAATCACTGCTTGCTTGTCAACTCTTCGAATCCAACATCTGTACGGAAAGTCTCAAGCCCATATGTCTGACAATCTGTTTGTTCTCGCAGTTGCCCATCGTGGGTGAGCATCACTATCCTCTGCCATATGAGGGAATCCCGTGGAGATGTCATGCTATATCCTGGGGCATTCTTATTTGTTTATCTCACAGGTACATCCTTTCGAGTACACCATGTCAGCACACCAGCGGATCTAGTCAAGTGAGAGATTTTCATTCCCCAGCTGAGTGCATTCAGATGAGATTTTCTTTGTTTCAAGATCCTCGTCTTCTCAGCAAAGCACATCTCAATGCAATTTCCGTGCTTCAGAAGTCTTATTCCCCGGTGGAGTACCTTCTCCCCAGTTGAGTCATGACTGAAGGATATCTAATTCCCCAACAAGCTTTTAATGAGGTTCCTTGCCCGAGCTCCTCACTTTCCCCAGTAGAGTGTCTCTCTCCCCAACAGATTGACCTGTTTTCCCCAGGAAAGTCATCTTATTCCCCAGTGGAGTGAGCTTAACAAGAGGTTCTTATGACAGATTCCTTATACCTAGCGGATTTATTCCTTAGCGGGTCGCTATGCAGAAGTATTCATCTTTCCCACTGAGTCTTTCCTCAACAGAGATTCACTTGCATCCTCAGCAGAATCTGTTTCCGTCAAGGATTTCCCCAGCGGAGTGCGTCCTACACCAGCAAGTGGTACTCCCCATCCGAGTTGTCTTCATGACTTGCCTCTATATCCACATCCCCAGAGTGTCGAGAATTTGCTTCTCCAGTGAAGTTGCCAGGGTATTCCCCATGCAGTTAATTGGGATGTTCTTATCCCCAAGCAGGATTTATTCCCCAGCCAGAGCTCGCATCTAGATTTGATCATCTCCAGCAGATTTATGATCCATCTTTGTCAGCTCGCAATGATGACCCTTGGTCACTCATCTTGTCCTCCCCGCAGAGTTCCGTACTCTCTCCAGGATTTCTACAGCAATTCAGTGCTCCTCCGCTGTCTCCCTACGCAACGTCCGAATCATGCATCATTCACATCGCATTCTCAAAAGCGTGTAGTGTCTTCCTGCTCGGGAACGTTATTCCATACACATTCATACATGCATCATGCATAAATCATATCATATCTGTTTCTTTCTGCAGGAAAGTTATTTCGATTCAAATGCTCCCCAGAGAGCAATATTCGCCTAGTCATTACAGGCACTTATCCTGATGTTTTGAATCAGAGGAGGATTGTTCTACTTATTTTCTGACGCAGCTCAGATCAGTTCAAAGACATTCCTATTCCCGATGCCCCCAGATCGGTGGAAGATATTTGTTCCTATCCTGATATTCAGTTCAGTTTTGAAGGAACCGCCTCCGAATCTCTGTCGATCTTCCGAAGGAGCAAGCCCTCTGATACATCAGATCAGTTGGAAATATCTACTCCCTGACGTATTATTTCGTTCAGAAGAAGAACTCGTCTGCCCAGTCCTGATGCTTACTATCAGTTGAAGATGTTTTCTTTTCCCAGCGTACACAGTTCGGAAGAGATATCTGTTCCTATCCTAATATTCAGATTCAGATTAGTTGAAGGAACTGCCTCCGGATCTCTGTCGATCTTCCGAAGGAGCAAGCCAGTGATATCATCAGATCAGATGGAGATGTCTACCTGATCAACTTTGTCTTTCAGAAGAGGATTGTTCTACTTATTTTCTAGCATCGCGCCCAGATCAGTTAAAGACTTCCTTTCCCGGCGTACACAGTTCGGAAGAGATATTGTTCATATCCTGATTACTTGTTCAGTTTTGAAGGAACCGCCTCCGGATCCCCGTGGTCTTACGAAGGAGCTAGCCGCTAATTCCCAGATTAGTAGGAATATCTACCTGATGATTTAATCGCATCAGAAGAGATGTCTGCCCTGATTCCCAGATCATGATTCCCAGATCAGAGATACTTATTACCCGTTGATGTCCAGATCAACCGAGGTATCTCCTTCGATTCCCAGATCGACCTAAGACATCTGTCCCAATGCAAGTTTGGAGACATCTGCTATGTCTGATGCTCAGATCAGTTGAGATGTTCCTTCTCTTGATTCCCGGATCAATTGAAGTGTTTCCCCTGCCTGTGGGTGCCTGTTCCTTCTTATCGCAAGTTGGAGCTGTTTAATTATCCAGGTCAATTGAAGTTTTTTCTCCTTGCTTGCGGGGTGGTACATTCCTTCTTATTGCAAGATGGAATCTTCTATTGATCAAGAGCGCAAATTTTCGAGTTCATTCTGGTATTCAATCTCCTTCCACCTCAACGGTTCGAACTTTCATTTCTCACTCGCTAGGTTCAAGAAGTTTGAATAGGGGCAGCTGTTGCACCCCAAAATTTGCCCTCTTTATTTGAGCTATAAGTTATTAAAGACATTTATTTCGTCATTCAAAAATTGAAGAAAATCAATAAAGAGTTCTTGTGGTTTTAAAAGAGGCGCGATGTGGAAAATGGTTCAAACAGTGGAAATATGAGAAAATTCACAAGTCCTATCTGAAGGTGATGTGACCTGAGTTCCCGCGAAGCCCCGACTGTTTCGACGATATATACATTTTTCGTGTTGGGCTCGGAAGCCAATTCTTTGAGGAAGGTCGTCAAATTTGCAAATTACTTGAGATTTCACAGTGAAAAATGGTGCTGAATGTAGGGTTTCGGATCTCAGAAAATTCATATCTCACAATTCGCTCGTCGGATTCGCTCGAAAATTTAACTGGAGCTCTGTGTCATCATTACCGAGATTTCATATGTTCGGACCGAAGGCCAATTATGCACTGAAAATTCCCAGCATTTTGAAGAACGTCGTAATCTTTCGGTGAAAAGTGTGTTTTCGGGTATGTCGTGCCTAGTTCGAAAATTCATAACTTCTTCGATTTTTATCGTATGAAGTCCGTTCCGGCGGCATTCTCTCGGAAATTTCGTTAGCTTCGATTCTTCGTCACACATGCTTGTTTAGATTTCGAGCCGAAGATGGAGTTTTATCGAGTTCTTTGAGCGATACTCACAAAATTCTGCACAATCGCACTAGATGAATTGGCGTTTCTCGTCATTCAAACGGGTGTATTTTCTTCATCGCTTATCGGATTGAGACGATTCTCGCGGCGACGAGTCACGAGTTTGGTCATCTTCACAATGGCATTGGTTTCGTTCCGGAATTCAGAGCCGAACCGAGTTTCCTCGAAAACGAGTCAAACAGAGATAATTAAGGGCGTTTTGGACATTTCATCCCTCACACTATATAAGTCATTTTTCTTCACATTCTCTCATAACTTCAAATTCACCCAAAAATCTCAAAAACTCTTCTCTCAATTCTCTCTCAAGTTCTTAGAATCAAAACTACAAAAAATACTATAAAACTTTCAACAATCTTCAACAATATTCAAGAACATATGAAGATCACTTGAATCAATTTCCTCTCCTCTTCTCAATTCCGAACAGCCGCGATACTCCCTCCGCCGTGAACCGAGTTCGATCGGACTATCCAAGTCCGGTGATTTCCGATTGCAATATTTCCTCCGGTTCTTCTTCTCTCTCGCGGTCAAAGCATCATCATCACTCTCCTTACTCTTCAATTTGATTTCAATTCCTTGAGGTAATTTCACAATACTCTCGAATTTGCTGCTTAGTTGTGAATTTGGATTGAAGATATTAGCAATTGATGATTGTTTGGTGCTTATGTTCATAATTAGTAAGGATTGATATATTGATGTTGTAATTCTATACGGATCTTGTTAAAATTGGGTAGATTCAACATGTACTTTGACATAGATTTCTAGTTTTCAATTAGTGCATACCATATACTTGTAAAAATTCCATATAGAATAGAAGCTTGACATTTTGGTTATAATTTTGACATAATGCATTGTTTTCCATAAGCTTGTAGTAACTCTCGTATCAAAACTTGTGGATTGAGGATGGATAGGGTAGGTATTGGCTAGAATACTAAGTTTTTACTTGCTAACATGTGAGTTTTCCTTGCTAACATGTCGGTGTTGGGGTTTCGGATCAAAGTTTGGTTTGGTGTTGCCACTAACTATTAAGTTTCAATATTCGTACACTAACATACTAACACCTTATGCTGGAACTGATATTGTTGTTGATGTAATCCAAGTTTGTACACTAATATAATGCTAGTTCAATGCCATTAATTTAGCATGAGTCTCAAGGTTCCAATGCTTTACTTTTTCTTGATGCAATGTAGAACTTTGCTATGCTTGTTGCAATTTTTGGCTATAGGACTTTGTTGTGTTCTTGTGGATGATCATGTCATAAGGTTTGTGTTGTTGTGTTGTTGATTAAGTACGCTTGTTGCTGAATTTTTATCATAAAGCATGTTGTTGGTACTTGAGTTTTACTTCATAAAATGCTTGGAAAATATAGGAACTGCAGGTGGTTGGTTTCTAATTGTTGTTTATTGTTTGTGGTATAATTTTTGATACTATGTAGGCTGTTTTAATACCATGCTAGTGCCGAATTTTAATTGACTATTTGTTGTTGCATTTTGCTGCATTTTCACTACTCTTTAACTAATAAAAGACTTTGTTTTTTGAGAGAAATTTGGCCTAGTAGTTGGTGTATTTGTTTAGTGTTGATTCAAGTTGATAATAGAGTTTGTTTGCAAGTTAATTGTTGCTCTTACTTGCTGGAAATTTCTGCTATGCTTTGCTTGTGTTTTTTTTTCTTCCAATTTTCCATAACACGCGCGGTGTGTCGGTTTCACTTCAAAACGTCATAACTTTTGAACCGTGAGGACTTTTCGCGAATGTGAATGATGTTTCTTGAGTAGGATAATATTTTCAGAGTTGTTTGTACCGTTTATTTTCGGTTTCGGCCAACTTTTTTTACCGTTTTCGCTACTTCCCCTGTTCCGAAAGTCGTGCTTCTAGGCCGATTTTGTAAATTCTGATTGCATATTTGACTTCTTTAGCACGTTTTAACCTTGCAATAAAATTTTGGATTAGTTCTGACGAGTTTAGTTTTCACTGTTTTTACCCTGTTTTGCCGTTTTGGTGTACCGTTGTGCATGTAAATACTTGTGTTGGCCTTCGTAGTTTTAGTGTACATATTTGATTTGCTTTTGAATACTATCCCATGTTTCTTCTTGTTTGCTTTTGTTATGTTTTCACTTTCTACTCCGTTATTCATTTCCAGTTCAGCTTATAATACAATAACGCAATTCCGATTGCGGTGTCTTGTTATCTCTAACGTGTGTGCTAGTATGCAAGGCAACATGGAGGCTATCGTCTATACCCGCTCTCGTGTTCCGCTTTATTTACGGGACACGACATTTATCCTCTCTCTGATTCGCGTTTCTACACGCATTCTTTATCATTATGCTTGTTTGTCCGGATTTCTGTTTCCCTTGCAGGTGTATGGTATTCGTTGTGCCCGATGCACACGTCGGCGCGTGATTTACTTTCATCGCGCCGACTCTTGATTGCTTACGCGGATTTTAATCGGAGTGCTGACATGTTTGCTTTTACTTTGCTAGCTCGCTTGTGGGATCCTTAGTTTCCTTGCTTTTCTTCGCCACAGTTTACGGATCAATATCCGTTTGGTATTGATTTCGTTTCATTTTATTTCTCTCGCACTTTATCGCTTTCTCGCATCATCCTTTAACATGAGAAGTAGGACCTAGACATGCATCTGGCCAAGCCCTCGAAAGAGGCTCTGTTTTTGTTGGTGTGTTTACATTTGTGCTTTGCGGCAGGGAGTCACGGTGTAATAAGTCCTATATGGCACTCCGTTAAGTCCTCATGGAAGGCACGCGGAAAGGGTTAGCAATCAACCCCCGCCCAGTCTCATCGAGTTTGTTCAGTATGCGCACGCTACACGTGGCTCGCTTCTGAACCTGCACAAGATCTTGTTATCGAGTATGTCAGGAAAAGGGTTCATGCAGCCGGACCCCCGCATTTCCTATAGCTCGCGTCGCTCGACGTTGATGCTCGGTGTACGCACGCACCGTTTTCCTTTCAGATCCGTGACGGCTTGGTTGCTGAGAGGGATCCGCTCCTCTTGTCTATGGCCCGATCATTTTCGCGAGGTCTAATGCTTAGTTGACTCGGGTGATTCGCTCCCCTTGGCTATGACGGGACCGCTTTTCTACCACTCGGCCAGTGTCGTTGGTTTGTTTGCTTTACGAGCGTGTTGGCTGGGGATTTTGTTTGGAAAGAATATCCTTTGAAGAGTTACAAATCGAAGGAAGATGGTTACTGATGACCATTTCTGAGTTTAAAAATGGCTACTGATGGCCATGTTTCGAGGATGTTGGTTTGAGTTGGAATAAAGATGGTTAGACTTGGAGCTAATTCGAAGAAGAATATCTTTAAAAGACTTAAACGTTTTTGCGAAATACGTAAAGTACTGAGGCTGAACGTGTCTTCGTGGCATTCTCGATTCTGGTTGCGTTGCTACGTGTCGAAAGAAGATTCAGGCGGGATGATTTGAATTTCGAAGTAGTTTGTGTAACCGCACAAAGACAGATGGCATCCCAGGGTTTTCTTGTGGGCAACGTGGCGTTAGATTAGTATAGGACCGTTAGGGTCAAAATTAGTATAAATAAGGGTCTTAATGTTAGGATTCCATGTGTTCATTTTGTACAAATCACTCACATACTGCTCAAGTATCAAGTGTTAAGAGAACGAGTTTCGCTGAGAAATGTACGTATGACACCAACACCATTTTAAATACATTTGTATCTTTCTTTATTCAAGTATCTTTTGATATTATTGCATTTCGTTTACTTTCTGTCATTTACATTCCTGCACTCTTTATTTTCATTCTATTTAGTTTCGAAGCATTTAAGTTTCTACACTTTAAGATTCTTGCACTTTATAGTTTTGTCTTATATTTTATCTTTATCTTACCCTTCTCTGATGTTATATTTACGTGTATAACAAGGTGATTGCTAATCTTTATTTCTTTGATTGAGTATTTCTTATTTCGAGACAAGCCAACCATAGACATAATTCGAACTATCATGAATAACAACCTTTTTGACTATGTCCTAGGATCAATCTAGTCGATCCTGTGAGTAACCAAATCATATTTATTATAGTTTGGAAGACTAGCGGTTGTTTACCGGAAATCACCGTAAACAAATTGGCACGCCCAGTGGGGCGGTGTCAAACAGATTGTTATTAATTGATTGTTTTGTTTTGTCTAGAAAATATCAAGACCTTGTATGAACCTTAGGAACGGTAAATTAACCAATAGTGCACAACCGATTCCTAAACGAAGGTACAACAAGAAAATGGTCAATGCGGCCAGTAGAGGGGGAAATCAAGATCCCCCACAAGGGTCAGGAACAGTAGCGACAAATTCTACGCACGTTTCGACTTCTACTCAAGAGGCGCAGGCTATACCAGTTTCGACAGGATCTGAACCCATAGGTAGTTCCCAGGCGATACCCGAAAATACTACAGGGACAACAGGGACTGTACCAGTTTCGAGTTCGACCACCGCGCCTTCATTCATTAGCGCAAGCGAGATACCACCTTTCTCGACAAACGCTGCAAGTCAGTTATTTTCCCCAGGACCATCATCAACTTTCGAAGGTTGGAGACCCAACAATCCATATGGAATGCCATATTCATATATGACAAGATTACGAGGATCAGGGCCTACATACACTACAACTAACCCGACGGCATTTTCGCCGAATGTCAGTTCGATAGGTCGAAGCGCACAGAATACTGACTTCTCTGCCCAAATACCCCCTTTTACCACAAATAGTCAAGCAGCATTTCGACAGGAAATGGATGCAAGTAACCATGATATGTTAGGAACTCTTGCCAAAGAATTGGGCTCTATCTTGAATCCGTTAGCAACAAACATTGCTAGGACTAACCAGGATAATGTGGAAACTTTCCAAAAAATATCATCTCAAATAAATCGAATGGCGGATTTTTTAGGAGTTCCACAAAATAGACGAAGGAACAACCAATCAACTTATCAGGAAGGGGAACCCATTCTAGAACAAGTTCGAGCCACAGCACCACCATCTAGACCAACACCAGTCGAGCAAAACCAAGTGATAGACTTAGAAACTCGAAGGCAAACGACTAACGTTGTCCAACAAGCAGTTGCCCAGCAACAGCCTAATCTAGTTGTAGTAAGAAGAAACGAACATCCTGACGAAGTGGTCCATAGGGTTAGGAGAGACAATTTGGCAACAGAGAACAATCTCACTGCCATGATAGAGAGAATAATGGCTAACAATGGCCTTAATACCGGGCTTCGACGCCCAAATTATACATCCCCAATAGCAGAATATATCATGCAAACGGAATTGCCAAGGGTACCAAAGTACCAAAATTTACTAAATTTTCAGGGGACACCAATGAGTCTACCGTGGAGCACATAGCCAGATATCTGACGGAAGCAGGGGATCTAGCAGGGAACGAAGATTTAAGGATTAAATACTTCCCTAGTTCGCTGACAAAAAATGCTTTTGTTTGGTTCACTACTTTGCCCCCAAATTCCATAGATGCATGGGCACACTTGGAGAGATTATTCCATGAACAATTTTACATGGGTCAAACCAAGATAAGTCTGAAAGAATTGGCTAGCATCAAGAGGAAGTTCACGGAATCTATAGATGATTACTTAAATAGGTTCCGTTTGTTGAAGTCAAGATGCTTCACAATTGTCCCAGAGCACGAATTAGTTGAAATGGCTGCAGGTGGCCTAGATTATTCAATTCGAAAGAAACTGGATACTCAATACCTAAGAGATATGGCCCAATTGGCATACAGGGTTCGACAAGTCGAACGATTAAAAGCAGAAAAGGCAAGAGCAAGTAAAAGTTATAAGAAGGAGAGAGTAGCATACGTCGAAGCAGACGACGTTGATGGTGAACCTTTCGAAGATTCATACAGTATGGAAGAGATCGAAATAGATCTTGCTGAGTTAAAAGAGGCGCCACCTTATTCTTGCAAATTGCTCACCCCTTCTAATGGAAAAAATCCAGTAGAGAATGATAAAAGCGATAGATTTACTAAGAAAACTTATACATTTGATGTCACTAAATGTGACGAAATATTTGATTTATTAGTAAAAGATGGCCAGATGATAGTACCTCCCAATTCAAAAATTCCTCCGTTAGAACAACGGAAGAAGCGAGGTTTTTGCAAATATCACGGTTTTTTAGGCCATAAAACTTCATAATGTTTTCTTTTCAGGGATTTAATTCAGAATGATATCAAGGATGGACGTTTGAAATTTGCTGACAAAACCAAGAACCATATGAAGGTTGACACAGATCCTTTGAGTGTGGCTGACACTAACTTGTGTGAACCACTTGACGTCAACATGGTGGAAGTATCTGAAATTGATGCTGCTGAATCGGAGATAAATTCAGGTGGAAAGCAGGCTACTGAAAGCCTAAATGCCAATTCGATCTTCAATACTGATGTTGAAGAATCCTTTGATGCTGAGATGACTGAAGATCTGAAAGGAAAAACAAGTGAGGCCACTGAAGACCTCACAGTGAAGCTTCAGCAGATACGAATTTCCGAGGCTCCTCCGGCAGTTGTTAACATGGTCAATGTTAGACGACCTTTATCTAAAATAGAAGAATTAGAAAAATGGCTGATAATGGAGAAAGGAAATATTGAAATCCCACCAAGAGGGAACAGTCTGAAGGATTATCTCTGGGATTGTCATGTGAAAAATGGTGGAAAAATGCTGATGTGCCCAAGATGTTCAGTTATGCTGAATCGAAGGGTTCAAGCCAATTTCGAGAGGGCCCTGCGAGAAAGAATGGAGCAGCCTTGGAGAGGAGGAAACTTATTGCTGAAGGTGTACCCAAGGGCTGAAGAAAGCTTGGTGGGTTTCTTGGTCAGATGTCACAACGATAACTCTGAGATTGCATTGTGCCCTAGGTGTGGAGCAGTTTATGATGAATTACTAGCAAGATCATTCGAAAGGGTGTATCTCTACATGGGTCGGGAAACTCAAGGACTTCATCCCAACTTGTATGGTTTCGATATTAGGACCCCATCAAGGAGGCCTGACAGCCCACACCCTAGAGCTCGAAGGGTCACATTCAAAGTTCCTGCCGACATAACCAAGGATAGATGGATGCAAGCTGGTGCTAGAACCAACAAATGGCGAAGTTGGGACCAAGGAGGAAGAACTCCAATGGCATATAGGAAGCAATTCCAGACTTCCAATCGAGAGATGTACAGGTTGGAGAACTACAAAGGCAAAAATCCTATGTCCAGATCACAATGGAGAAGGCACCAGAGGATGAAGAAAGCCCAAAGGGAATACAAACCAAGGGAGACTGGAGAATCAAGTAGCAATCAAATCCCAATGCAGGGGGTAAGGACAAATAAACCTCCAGTGGAGCGTAAGCTGTTCGATTCTGAAAACGAGAAAGAAGAAGAAAAAATGCATTCCAGCCCTTAGAAGGAAGACGATAGGATGACAAACGATTTCGATTCAGACGGAGTATCGTCGATAAGCCTAAATTGCAATGTTGTGTCAGTACTCCCTCATGAGTTTAATTAAGAAACAGAAGTTGAGGATTGTGAGGAAGTTGATGAGGAAGAGATGGCAAGACACAGACCTGTGTGTTATTATGTGCTGAACAATGGGGCAGTCGAAGAGCAGAACGCTTTCTTCGAAAGGCCTGATGAAGGTATGAGGAATCATTTGAAACCACTCTACATAAGAGCCAAGATTGAGAATGTTGGCATTAACAAAGTCTTAGTAGATGGGGGAGCAGCAATGAACCTAATGCCCCAATACATGTTGAAGAGAATTGGTATGTTCAATACTGATATAAGACCACATAACATGTTTCTGTCTAACTATGAAGGCAAGATAGGGCAAAATTTAGGAGTAATTCAAGTGAATTTAACCGTGGGTTCCGTCACCAGGCCAACGATGTTCATGGTGATACCAGCAAAGGCTAATTACAATCTTTTGCTTGGAAGAGAGTGGATCCATGGAGTGGCGGCTGTGCCTTCGACGATGCATCAAAGACTAACCATTTGGAGAGAAGATGGCATAGTAGAGAACATCGAAGGAGATCAAAGTTATTACATGGCTGAAGTCAATCAGGTCAATAAAACTAGTTTCGACAGGAATTTTGCGAACATAGGACTTTGCCATGCTGCTGAAGATATATGCACTCCATACAGAAATGCTTTATACTATTTGTCTTTACATCCTAATGGATTCCAATGGAATAGAGAGATAATGGACGGTCCAGAAGATACCTCACCGGTGGAGCATTCACCAACAATACGGCCAACAGGCTGGGATGACGACGTTGGTCATGCCTGAAGCATCTTTTTTCGAAAAGATTTTGGCTTACATAGCCGAGAACAAAAGAAACACGGCTCTCGAAGCCGAGTTATCACACATGACGATCAGTATGGTTCAAAGAGAAGCAGAAACGAGGGATTCTGGAATACATCCTACCCCCTAGTTCCTCGAAGATCCAGTTCAAGCCAAAGAAATCTCAGGAGAGGAGATGAGTCAAAGGCTGGATGCAATCTATGACGAAGAGCCTTTGGGATTCGAGAAAGACCCAATGGGGGCGAATATCAAAATGTTAGCCCAAGACCCACTCGAAGAAGTAAATCTTGGAGATGGAGATCAGAGGAGGGTAACATACATCAGTGTAAAACTAAAGCCAACCTTGAAGGCAAAAGTCATCGCGTTGTTGAAGGAGAACAAAGATTGCTTCGCATGGGATTACGACGAGATGCCTGGTTTAGGGCGAGATTTGGTCGAATTAAAGTTGCCCATAAAGGAAGGAAAAAAGTCCATCAAGCAAACTCCTAGAAGGTTCGCACCAGAAATTCATTCGAAGATTAAAGCAGAGGTCGAAAGACTTCTACGATGCAAGTTCATCAGAACTACGAGGTATGTCGAATGGATTGCTAATATTGTGCCGGTTATTAAAAAGAACGGTTCATTAAGAGTATGCATAGATTTTCGTGATCTTAATGCAGCAACGCCTAAAGATGAATATCCCATGCCTGTGGCAGAAATGCTAGTAGATTCAGCCGCAGGCTTTGAATATCTAAGTATGTTGGATGGATATTCTGGATATAATCAGATCTTCATTGCAGAAGAAGATGTGTCCAAAACGGCTTTTCGTTGCCCGGGGGCAATAGGCACTTACGAGTGGGTTGTAATGCCTTTTGGTCTAAAAAATGTTGGGGCAACTTATCAAAGAGCAATGAATTCTATATTCCATGATTTTATAGAAACTTTCATGCAAGTGTACATAGATGACATTGTGGTGAAATTTGTTTCAGATAACAGTCATCTGGACCATCTGAGCCAATCATTCGAGAGAATGAGAAAACATGGCTTAAAGATGAACCCCCTTAAATGTGCTTTCTTTGTGCAGGCTGGAGATTTCCTGGGCTTCGTTGTCCATAAAAAGGGAATAGAAATTAATCAAAATAAAACAAAGGCTATTATGGAAACAAAGCCTCCATCCACGAAGAAAGAATTACAGTCTTTACTGGGAAAGATAAACGTCTTGAGAAGTCTCATCTCTAACTTGAGTGGACGCACGCAAGCTTTCTCTCCTTTACTTCGACTAAAGCAAGGAAAGTTCGAATGGTGTGCCGAACATCAAGAAGCTTTCGAGAAGATAAAGCAATACTTGATGCATCCACCAATTTTATCTCCCCCAAATGGGAAGAAACACATGCGCCTGTATATTTCAGCGTCAGATAATACAATAGGTAGCATGTTAGCTCAAGAAGATGATAATGGCATCGAAAGAGCCATTTATTACTTAAGTAGAGTACTCAATGATGCAGAGACTAGGTATAGTGCAATAGAAAAACTCTGCCTTTGTCTATATTTCTCTTGTATCAAACTAAAGTATTATATAAAGCCAGTTGATGTTTATGTTTCGTCTCATTGTGATGTGATTAAACACATGCTATCAAAGCCTATATTGCATAGTCGAATTGGCAAATGGGCGCTGGCCCTTACTGAGTACTCTTTGATATTTCAACCCCTTAAAGCAATGAAAGGTCAGATCGTATCAGATTTCATTGTTGACCATGCAGTGGTTGAAAACCCTCAACAATACGTAGAATTGAAGCCTTGGAAGCTATACTTCGATGGTTCAACCCATAAAGAAGGAACTGGCGTTGGAGTACTAATAATTTCTCCTGATGGAATTCCAGCAAAGCTCAAGTACAAAATTGAAGGTCCCTTATGCTCCAACAACGAAGCTGAATATGAAGCACTGATTGCTGGACTTAAAGCTTTGTTAGAATTGGGGGCAACTAGAGTCGAAATTAAAGGAGACTCTGAACTAGTGATTAAGCAGTTGACGAAAGAATACAAGTGTATCAAAGAAAATTTGATCATGTATTTTGTCATAGCAAATAGGCTGCTCAAAAAATTCGAGTACGTGGATTTAAATCACGTTTCAAGGGTGAAAAATCAAGAAGCGAATGATTTGGCACAGTTAGCTTTAGGATACAGGGTATTAAAAGAAAAATTAGAAGAGCTGATCGAAGTAAGAGGCAAGGCAATGGCTACCACGCTCTCCCCAAGTGACTTGGAGAACTCACAATTAGGTTTTGCCAACAAACAAGAGTTTGAAGTTTTGAATATAGACTCTTTAGCAGACACAGATTGGAGAAGTCCAATTGTGAACTATTTAAAAGATCCTTCGACAGACACGGATAGAAAGGTAAAATATCGAGCTTTATCATACTTTTTAATGGGGAATGAATTGTTTAAGAAAACTCCCGAAGGAGTTTTATTAAAGTGTCTGGGCGAAGCAGAAGCATATTTGCCTCTCTCAAATGTACATAGCGGAGCATGTGGTGCGCACCAAGCGGGGCACAAAATGAAATGGCTTTTGTTTCGATATGGAATGTATTGGCCGTCTATGTTAAAAGACTGCATAGAATTTGCAAAAGGATGTCAAGAATGTCAAGAACATGCAGGTATTCAACACGCTCCAGCGAATGAGTTAAGTTCAATAATCAAACCATGGCCTTTTAGAGGTTGGGCACTAGATTTAATTGGAGAAATTCACCACAAGTCTTCTAAGGGTCAAAGATACATACTAGTAGGAATAGATTACTTCACAAAATGGGTCGAAGCGATACCACTTGCGAATGTAGATCAAGAGGCTGTGATTGAGTTTATTCAAAAACACATTATATACAGATTCAGAATCCCAGAAAGTATAACCACAGATCAAGGATCAGTGTTCACTGGGCGAAAGATGCTAGAGTTCGCCAAAGAAATGGGGTTCAAGTTGTTTACTTCCACACCTTACTATGCTCAGGCAAATGGACAAGTCGAAGCAGCAAATAAGATAATAATTGGTCTCATAAAGAAACAAGTAGGGAAAAAACCCAAGAGTTGGCACAAAACTTTGGACCAAGCACTTTGGGCTTGTCGAACATCTCCAAAAGAAGCTACAAACACTACGCCTTTCCAACTGACGTTTTGACATGATGCAGTACTCCCAATTGAGATATATTTGCAGTCAAATCGGATACAAAGACAGGCAGAAATCCCTCCAAACATGTATTGGGAATTGATGATGAATGAATTAGTAGATTTGGACGAAGACAGACTTCGAGCATTGGAGATGATAAAAAAGACAAAAAGAAAGAGTGTCCAGAGCATACAATAAAAAGGTGAAAGGTAAAACGTTTATCAATAATGACTTAGTTTGGAAAGTTATTTTACCTATAGATCGAAAGAATCAAGCACTTGGTAAATGGTCCCCACACTGGGAGGGACCCTTTCGAATCTTAAAAGTATTCTCAAATAACGCTTATGAGATAGAAGAACTAGCAGAAGATCGCAGGATCTTAAGAGTAAATGGGAAGTATCTGAAAAGATACAAACCAAGCATGCATGAAGTAAAGATTCTTGCAAAAACGTAGATATTCGAAGTATATTACGTAGGCCAAAATGGTTGAACTAACACCAAAATGGATGTATGTTCAAACAAACATGCATGGTAAATACAGTAAGAAGACAAAGAAACGTCAAAATATTTTTCATTAATATCAAAGGAGTACATTCGTTACAGAGAAGGTGGTTCCCAAGAACATTGAGGATTACAAAATTCAAAACATGAAGCCTAAAACAACCCACCTTCTAGTTGATCCTTTGATCTAAACCCTCTAGGGACAGCAGGGGCAAGCTTTCCGCCTCGAACATGTCCAAGGATCCAGATCTACACATCCTTCTCACTATCCCCTTTTTAAGGAACATGTAGGACAAGAATCTTCCATATGGAAGACATGTTACTACACCTTGCCGAGCAGCAGCCATAGAAACTGCTTCAACAAGTCCTTTGAAGATCATCAGAGGAAAGTTAATTTTCTTCCCACGGAGGGCACAGAGTATAAACTCCAAATCCTCCACCATGATGCTATTTTGATCATGGTTTCGTGGACGAAAGTTACCCAAGAGGAGTTGGTGCCAAACCCTAATGACCTTGGCGCTGAAAGGATCATTGTCCATAAGAGTCCTCAACATAAGATGGGTGGTCATGTTGAAGGCATTGTCATCAAAAGTCTCTCCAGAGTTATTGCATCTCAGCAGGTTGGAGATGGTGGAGGGAGTGATAGTAATATGGGCCCTTCGAACCTCAGAGACGATAGTGGTTCTGCCTTCCGGGTCTATGCGCAGAGACGCAAACATCCAAAAGTCCGCTAACATATTGGGATAAATAGATCCCTCCAGGATTTCATGGTAAAACTCAAGCTCTTGGTTAGCAAAGAGGACGCTGATACTTATAAAATTTTCATCAAGTTCTTCTTCAGAGAGTTTGAATTCTTTCTTGATGCAAGCCCTGATGTTAGCATGAGTTAGGGGTAGTGCCATTTGGAGAAGAAAGGTTGGAAAAGGTTTTATCTGACTCTGTATTTGAGAGAATGCAAGAAGAAACGAAATTTTGGGCAAGAGTTTGAAGAAAGTGTGAAGGGAGAAATGGAATGCCAACCCTTTATATAGAATAAGTTGGCAGTAAAGGAACGGTTCATTTTTAAATGTTTGATTGGACTGCGTTTGGTATTCCAAAGAGAAGTTATGGCTTCCGCCGTTTCCCGCCCTTGGAAGTTGAAGTGTAATCATGATGAGAACTGATGCACGCACGTCTCAAATAGACGTTTTGAAAAAGGTGACGTCATCTTTTAATGATGGTTACGGCTAAGGGTAGTAGAAACGTCAAGTCTAGGCTCAAAGGGCTGCGAAGGGTAATCATGTCACGTGGTTACATTTATTAAAATCACTGTGACAAATAAAAATATATTTTGGCAATTTGTTTGAATTGCTAAAATACTACTCATGACAACTGCAAAGTTAGATGTGCGAGAGATAAAATTGCATATAGATTTTGGAGGAAGTTCGATTACAAAATAAACTAAGTACGGAATACAAGAAGAGTAATCTAAGGTCCAAAGTGGCTAATTAAAATCTTTGGGAAGATTATCTTTTATCTTCGAGTATTGGATCTCCCATAAGGACATGTGACGTTCGATCAATGCCTGTTGTCTTTTCAGTTCTTCGATCTCTAGCACTAGCTTCTGTGCCGTCTCGAAGTGTCGAATCCCCGACTGCGCCACTTCAGTTAATTCATCTTGATTGGTTTTTTAGATTTCTACCTGACGAGACTGGGCATCCTTTATCTTCCCTTTGAGTTGCTGAATTTCCTTTTTCCAGGCTTTGATATTCGTCTCACACTCTTCATATTCTCGCTGGTTCTTCGAACGCTCGAGCTTAAGGGTGTCAGCCTTCTTCGTTGCATTGTTAGCAGCTTCCCATGAAGAACTGTGAGAAGTCATTTTTGCTGTGAGTTGTCCGTCAACATCCCGCTTTCGAAGGAGATTAGATTGGAGTTGTTCAATCAGAGAACTCAATAAAACAATTACTTCTGAGACTTCCACTGGAACAAGAAGTAAGTCCACTTTCTTCAGAAGGTTGTTTAGACCATAATATTTGGTGGAATCCTTGCTGAGAGTTTCGAAGAGGTTGGTTTCAAAGAACCTCTCCCTTATCCGATGAAGGAGTTTAGGAATATCACCCTTGTCACCAGCACCTGCCAAGACAGTCGAAGGAGTTCCAAGGGACGAAGCGCTATCAATACTCATCATGGTCTTGAGGAAGCTCACAGGATCAGTTTTCTTGAGTTGTTCTAGTTCTGAGGGAGTAGGCATCGCAGGGGCTTGCTTCGAAGTAGTCACAGGAGTGACTGTAGTCCCAAGGTTCGAAGTTTCATTAGAACCAGGTGTAGGCAGTTTGGAAGTTTCTTCTGCAGCATCTTGTTCAGATATAGTGTCTTCGCTGCCAGTTGGTTGTCTAGTTGCGTTACCACTATTCGAACATTGTGGGTTTTCCTCCATAGTTTCATCTTGATGAATGGGTGGAGACTCATCATTTGAATGGCTTTCTTCAGCAGACGCAGTCGGAATGATGGTTGCAAGAGGTTGAGCGTCTTCGAGAACGGGAGAAAGCACATGAGATTTGTGTTGAGAAACACCTGCGATGGACAGTTAGAATCGATCAAAACGGAGAAAAGGGCGGAAAGTCCATCTGTCATTCGAAAGAGCAGACATTTACCTCGAAGGTTGTCAAGGTCAATGTGTAAACTTGAGGCTTTGAGATCAGAAGTAGCGGTGCCAGCATCATCCTACATTTACAAGGTAAAATGTGAACTTAATTATTAGAATTAGAGTGTAAAGAAATGGTTAAATTGTGAAACCCAAAATACCTTGGTCGGAATGTTGTCTGGACTGGAGTTATGACTCTCCACAATGGGGATAGTGCTAGCAGCCTTCAAGGGTGAGTCCTCAGAAGATACCTTGTCACTCGAAGAAGTGAGCTTCGAAGTCCCAGATCCCTTTCCTTTGGCTGAAGGGGTGGCAGCTTTCTGTCTTTTCTTTATCGTTTGTCTGGTGCGAGGAGGAGATTTATCTTCATCGTCCGAGTCGGCTGTTGGAGGAACTTTTCGTTTCGAAGGCGCTGGAGGTTTCGAGCTCTGAAGTACATATTAAAGCCAAGTGAGTGACATTCATTAAATTTCACAAGCTAAAATATAAGGTATCCATGTACCGTAGGCTTCTTGCCAGTGGTGACAGAGTCACTCCTACTCGCCCTGGTGTTCCTCGAAGTTCCAGAACCCTTTTGTACAGGGGCTTCCTTGATTTGCTTCTTTCGAGCAACAGCTGTGAACAAAATATAAATCAGTATTTCAATGAAAAAGGAAAAATTAGTCGAAGGATTGTCTAAACCCCAACCTTCAGGTATTGGAGTCAAAATGCGAACGTGCTCAAGATCTATATGAAGATGTCCTTTGAAAGTATCCAAGGTATGCTTAGTCGGGACCACTCGTTCAGCGCGTTTTTTAGATTCTTCCTGAAGAATTTTTATGAGATTCCCACACACAAACCAGTCTGGAAAAGGAGGGCTTAAGGCCACCCCAAAATCAGCACTAGGAAGTGGAGGAAATTTTGGAGGATGAAGTTCAAAAGCCATTTTATAACGTAGTTCAGGTCGAACAGACGTAGGCAATTTCAACTTATCCAGTTTAGCAGAAAACTTTTCACGTAAAGTAACCGCAGCCTCACGAACGGTCCAACTAAGGTCATCAGGCCTGTAGATAGTTTCAAAGAACTTTTGAAATGCTTGAATTTCTTTAATATGAGTCGAAGTACCTTTCTAGAAATTCTCCTGCACATCAGCAAAAGCTTTAGTTAGTTCCCGAGTAAGGCTTTCAGCATCGAAGATTTGCGTAGAATAATATTTTGTCCACCATTGATGAAAATCTATGGTAGAATAAAAAGCAGGCTCGAAAGAAACGGGAAACAAAGTGGTGATGCCAACATATCGGGAGATTTTTGATTCATAGTCATCTTCTGCCAGATGCGAAGTGTGTAGACACATGTGATTCCTTTTGTCATACAAACACTTTGGTTTGAGTTGAACCAGCCCAAATTGTCTTGAAACCAGATTGGGTTGATAGCAAAGGAGACAGCAATGACTTTTTGAAGATCAAAGTCGGTGATATAACAGCTTTGGGGTGTGTCATACCCCAAATTTGTCCTACCCTTATTTATCTGGCTTATAATTCATATACATACATCATTTAGGTCATGGCCCAATTCATGCATTCATGTCATGGTTACTGTTCCAAAAAAGGAGCTCCTAGCACAAATAACTCATGATTAAATATAAATATTTGAGGTCTGGCCTTGTGGCATTATCCTTCTGAGGGCATTCTTGAATCAGGGTTTTCTCACCCCCCAAGTCAGAGCATTGGTTGGAAAATACAAGCTTATTGTTCATCTGGTTATCCCAAATTAAGGTTTCTTGACCAAAGTCAACACAGTTGACTTTTTGGTCAACACATTGATCAAGAGCTGATTTTATGAAAAAAGAGGGTATGATGACCGTGTGGAGGCGTTCAGTTGATTTCCATTGGTTAGAAGCTGATTAATCGGGAATCTCATTAAGGTCGGAGAAAAATCAGAACAGTTGACTTTTGGGTCAAAATCAGGTCAATCACTCAAAAATTGACTTTTGGTGGAAAATCGGTCAAGAAAAATCGAAGGATGAATAAAATCAAGAGTTTGACAAAAGTTGCCAAAAAATTAAAAAAAAATCAAAAATGGAAAGTTTCATACTTAGAAAATATTTTGGCTCTTAAAAGCTTGATGAACAGTCCACTTCACCATCAGTTTACATGTGGCAAATGACATTTTTTGGAGAAATTTCCAACATCAAAATTGTTCCTCTCATGGAGGGGAACAACTTTGTAGTTGGACACTTTTCCATTTGAAGCTTGGTTAAAGAGTTATCAAGGTGTGAAGTTGAGGGTTTTTATTTGAATCAAGTCACAAAGCTGGGCAGATTTCTGGTCATACGTGAAGCATTTTATCAAACATGTGGTGTGTTATATTTGAAGCCAATTCTAGGGTAATTCAAGAACCCTGAAAATGCAAACTTGGTGTGTATCTACTCTTTGCCACGCCCTCTACACAATGTAACAAGAATTGAATCAATTGGGTGGATATTGAACCAGTTATGAATCTCCAAAGTGGCACCTTCGCAAAGCCCATTTTGTGTCTCGTTATCTCTGCATATTGTAATCATTGCATTCACATTGCATCTACAAAAATGCGTAGCATTTCCATGAATATGGAGCATTACGCTCGCGAAAAATGAACAGAGTCGCCACCAATATATTTATCCCATAAGGGAAAGGAATATCAGAAAACCTAACAAAGGAAGGAACAGGGTCTTGCGACCAGAGAATCTAGGTACGGGAGTCGGTTACGCGAGGGGAAGGTATTAGCACCCCTCACGCCCATCGTACTCGATGGTATCCACCTATGTTTGTTTCTATCTAAAGGGTGTGTACTATGTCTATATCTACATGCGAATGAATGCAAAAGAAATACGGGGAAAAGAAGGAATTATTTACAAGTGTGCTCGTTCAAGCCCCGCGACTTGATGCCTATGTATCCTTTTCAGGAATCAGAGCGCCGTAGTTCGGCTCAAGATTTTCTGTTTGTTTTGTGTTTTTTAGTTGGGCGGAGTTAACGCTCGCGCTCTTGCATAAGGGGACAGCCTAGGATGCAATAGAGCGGAGATAACAATGCCCTTAAGAAAGGAGGTGAGAGAGTGATTTTGAGCGTTTCGAGGAAATCCCTTAAGCAAGGGAAACTCGAGTTACTCTTTGGTTGGTGTTTTTTAGAAGTTGGGAACTTACGCCTGAATGGTACCCTTAAGCAAGGGAGATCCAAGCACTCGAACATTCCCTTAAGCAAGGGATGTTCAAGCTTCCATTCCCTTTTTAAGAATTTTCACTTTGATTATTAGTGTTGTAAGTATTTTCTTTGTATTTTTTAAAGGGGATTTTATTTGAATATTTTTTAGATGTTTTAGTGTTGAAAAAGAAAAAGAATGAAAAGAGGGGACTAGCCTAATTTCTAAGCCTAGAGTCATTCTAATCTAATGAGGAAGAAGATATTTTTGGTATCTCACAATATGTTGAAAAATATTCACAAAGCTAAAAGAAATAAAATCCAGATTATTCACAAAGATATTCACAAGCAAAGGTATTTTTCATTTATGTGAGAAACTAATTTTGAATTTAACAAAGAAAACAATTTATTTATATGTTTTGTCAACCAATTAAAGAATCAAAGAAATCACGAATTAAAATTTCTAAAAAAAAGGAAATAATATTCCTAAAAAATCCAATTGGTCAAAAACTATTTTTCATCAATTTTTTATTTAAGAAAAAAAGAATTATCAAGAAAAAGCATAAAAGAAAATCAATTTTTATCCTTTTTTATTAACAACATGGGGTGTAAAAGTAAAATTAAAATGAACTAAAGTCAAGCCCTTAGGCTAGCTGGGCCCAAACAGGGGGTGTGGAAATTAATGGCGCTAGGCCCACGTCTGTGTGGATGCGTGGTGCAGTAGCGAAAAGGGTGTACAAGTCTGAAAAGGGCAAGGCCCATGCGCCTCATGGCCCAACGCACCAGCCTTCTATTTCTATTCAATCCATTTTATTTTTATTAAAAGGTAACGTGGATTAATGCATGTGACATCAATTGGGCAATGGGGTTTAAGTGAGAAAAGCAAAAAATGGTCTAAGCCAATCACAAGCCAACACACTGATTCTTCAATCATTTGCATATGGACAAAAGTGAAATAAAATGGGAAACCTGAACCAATGGCTATGCGACACATATGCAAACGGAGGAAGCTAAAGTAACAAACTTCAGACGCCGGAGCTCAGCTCCGGTCGTCTTCCTCAGCCGCAGCCACCACCGGCGAGACAAAAAAAACGCCCAGAAATTCATCACATCACATCCACCTGACTCGGTTTCGCACGTAGATTACAGATCCGTCCTCCATTCCTCTTAATTCTTATTCTATCATGCAAACCGATGGCAAACTAAAAACCCTAGTAATCAAGATCCACGCTAAAACTTTAAAGCAAGAGTATCAATGGAGTCATTATGTGTTCTAGAGTGCATAACCGCAAGATAATCATTCAAACAGCCAGGTTATCACTTTAACCGAATCCAAAGAATGAAGAACTTCATACAATAAACATCACGCACATTCCTCAAACACAGTTATGGTAAATGCTTTAGCAACTTCATACGGTATGCATACGAATGCAGAGTTAGGTTATGGAGCTTACTTGATGAGATCTTGAGTGAAATGATGAGGATGCTTTCCACTAGCTCCAGCTATGCTCGACGATGATGGTGATGCGAAAACTTGATGATAGCAGTGACGCAGGCTACTTGAGGAAGATGATGAAGCTGCAGCGGTAATGGACTGAAGAGGTAGTTAGTTGCAGTGGTGATGGTGACCGGATGTAGTTGGGGAAGTTAGTTAGGGCGGCCGGAGAAGGTTGTTATGGTGGCAAGTGGTGGCGGAATGAGTGAGGGAGGAGAGAGAACTGAGGGAGAGGGAAAATGTGGAGAGAGTGAATGCAGAATGAGAGAGAGAAGAGAAACTGAAGAAAGAAAAATGGAAGTGAAGAAGTGTGTTGTGAATGAGCTGCAGCTTCATTTATATATGGTGAGTGCAACTAGAATGGAATGCATTTCTTTGGTATGGGGCTTGGAATGTGTAGCTTGCAACATAGTTTTTGTTTTCTTAATGTGGGACTTGAGTTTGTGGTGTGGTACATGTATCTTTCTTTGCAAACTTAATGGACAAGTTTGTGCTTTATTTGGCAAGTCCTTTGAGTGCCTTTCTAGCGCAGAGTTTGTGCATGGCTGATAGTAGCATGTGTATGTGCATGTAGCTCAAACATATGATGGCTGCTGAATTTTCGATATCTTTTGCCAAGCGAACATGTTCATGGTAGTCACTTCATGCGCATGTAGCTCGATCTATAAGCTGCCAATTCATGCATACTTGCACTCATCTTGAAGGAGGCATGGAATAGCATAGTTTTGGTGTTGATAGTGTCATGAGAAGATGCTTGTAGCTCTCATAAATTGACCTGGAACTTGGGAGAGAATCACTGCATGGGGCCTGCAAGCGTGACATGGTTTCTAACCTGGCAAGTTGCTGCGTTGCGTCTTGGCCAGGGCACGACTTCATGTGCTTCTATCTTGATCCATACGCATTCAAAACTAATGATCTTGGGCTCATTAGATAGAGGGCATGGCAAAGAGTATTTCAGTATCAAGCTTGTTCAAAATGAAGGCTTGTGGAGGAAGAAAAATGCGTTGAGATTTGGCACACCATGTGTTTGCTGAAATGTCAGGTCATGACCTGACTTGTGACTTGGATTATGACTTGGTTTAAATGAATTTTCAGAAACTTCACACCACTTTAACTCTTCATACAAGCTTCAAATGAAAAAGTGTCCAACTACAAAGTTGTTCTCCTCCGTGAGAGGAACAACTTTGATGTTGGGATTTTCTTCAAAAAATGCCATTTGCCACGTGTAACCTAGTGCTGAAGTGGACTGCTCAACAAGATTTAAAGCATCAAAAAATTTTCTAAGTGTTGGAAACTTGTCTTTTTGCTATTTTGGCAACTTTTTGTCGAACTCCCGATTTTATCCATTCTTCGACTTTTCTTGATTAATTTTCCACCAAAAGTCAATATTTGAATAATTCTTCTGATTTTGACCCAAAAGTCAACTGTTCTGATTTTTCCGACTATTGATGAAATTCCCGATTAAATCTCCTCCAGTCAAATCCAGTCAAACACACACATCCTCCTAGTCAGTATGAGAATATTTCCACACATAGAAGCCATTCCTGATTGAATCTTGACCAGAAAGTCAACTGGTTGACTTTGGTCAAAGAAACCCTGATTTAAAGAACCGGATGATTTGCAAGCCAGTATCCTTCAACCAATGCCTTGACTTGAGGCAGAGGGAAACCCCAATCCAGGAGGACTTCCTTGAACATAGAACCACATGATTATACCTCAGTCTCCTTATTCTCTGATCAAAATTCTTTGCAACAGAGCTTTTTCTTGCTAGCCTTTTGAATAGCACCAATGATATGAATGCGTAAGTGTGAGTTATGACCTAAGTGATGTATGTACATGAATCATAAGCCATATGAATAGGGTAGGACAAATTTGGGGTATGACAGGAAGTTTCTCCAAAAGAGGCATGAATTATAAGATATAGAGTCTTGAAGTTGAAAGATTCAAACTGATGCAAGTCAAGTTTGCTGGCAGATTCCTAGGCATAACGCATGCAATTGATCGAACACGTGATGTGCCATTTCTTAAGCCAATTATAGAGGAATACAAATGTCCTCTTCAATCAACTATGACTCATACATATTCTCCTCCATGCTATCTTTCAATTGGCATCAAAATCATGGCCATTAGATGTGTAATTAATGAGTTAGAAGGGCTCAAAGTGGTGATCATGCAAAGGTATTTCGTGGCGCATAGCTGGGCAAGAATCTAAGGCACGCGCGAGGCATTTCTTCAAGCATATGGCGTGCCAATTTAAAAGATGATTATAAGGAATTAGAAGCATCCATTAGACTCAAATTCAACATCATGCCATTCTATTCCATGTCTTCTTTCAAACGGTATAAGAACCAAAGCCATTGGTGGTACATGGATCAAGATACAAAGTCTTAAAGTCATGCCTTGAGAGTTTGCGTTTGGCAAAGCGTCGGGCCAGAGCTTGAACCATACATACGCCGGCACGTGCAGTGGTGAGACATCATGTTCAGAGGCTACTTTCATGCACTTGCAAATGTCATTTCCAAAAGTCCCCAACGTCAATCTTGTTCTATGCCATTCTCACTTCATTATGACACTAATTTTACATAAAATGGCTATGTGGGGAATGAGTTATGAACCATCAAAGTTGGCCTCATGGACTGAAATAGTGCATGGCATTCTAAGCCAAGATATTAGTTCAAAAAACAAAAATCAACAGCATGCACTCATCAACCCGCCGATAATTACCGTTATAAGCCATGCATATTGGCTGCCATATGAAAGTGAATTGAGGAGCTTGCCATAAATACATCAACTTGTTCTTTAAGTGTTGAGGAAAGTATCAGCTGCAGAGCCACACACAACAACACCATGCACACTCACCTACACTATATAGAGAAAAAAGCTTCACATTTTCGGGGGGACACGCCATTTTTTTCTTTTCTCAGTTTTCAAACTCTCATCTTTCTCCTCGCTCTCTCTCTGCAAAGTTTGTTATGAGTTTGTAACAAACTCTAACCGCCAATTCTATCCTCACTCTCATTCAACCTCCATAGCTTCAACCTCCATAGCTTCAAAACCTCCATAACCGTCCCTCCACTCCCATAACAACCACAACAAACTTTGTAACCACCACTCTCTTCTCTCCCAACCTTCATCTTCCTCTAACCATCATCAACGCCATAGATTCTTCACCCTCACTCTTCCTTAATTATCATCAGCTTCAAGTGTAACTCAATATCAATACGGATTTACATCAGTTCAGCGCCATCATCAGTGTCTTTGCAAGATTTCATATCATCACGATTCTCCTCAATAACACCAAGATCTTGGTCTGATTCTCAGAGTCCATCCTCTTTCTCTAAATTTACGTCTCACAGAACATTACTGCGCGAAGGCTTGAGGTAAGTTCTATGGATCCTTCTCAGCATCTTAGTAATATGTGTAGGTCATATCATCTGGAATAAACTCATTGCTTATGGCACCTGTATGAAGCTTTTGTGTTCGTGGATTTATTTTCAGTTTGTATGGAATGATTCTTGTTTGAACATTAGAAGTGCATGATTGAACTCTGTGTGTGATGGAGGTTAGTTTAATGTGTTTAGCTTAGGTTTAGATGTAGTTTCACGACATTAGGGTTTCTGTGTGGGGCTTCGGTTAAGGCCTTAGTGGCTTTCAATGATGAAACTAAGGGAAGATTCGAGCTCAGCACGAAAATTCCGGTTGAACGGTGGTCGCACTTTTCATTTCTGAGCGTTTGGCTCATAGCTCCGGCGAAGTTGTCTCGGAGAAGACGACCGGAATAGTATTTCTGGCGTCTGAGTTTTGGCTTTTACTCATCTTCAGTTTGCATACGTGGCACACTCCCATTAGTTAGCTTCCAGCATTTTGGTTAATTTTGGTTCTTTTCAAATGATTGGTTAATTATATGTAAGGTTCTGATTGGTTAGTTAAAGTTTTGTCCTCATCCTCACTTAAAAATTACCTTGCCCAATTGATGTGTTGTGTTGTCACCTTTCAATAATAAAATCATAGTATAAAAATAATGGCATGCTGAAAGAAAGTGAAATAAAAATGAGATAATTGGTAAGAGCCTGGGCCACGCTCCACTTTCAGATTGGGCCCAGGTCGTTTTTGATTTTTCCACCCTCTGTACTCAGGCCCATGCGCCAATAACAGGATTCCTAGTTCAAACTGCTTTGCTGATTCACCCCCATGTTGACAGATTTTATACAAATAATAAAAATAGTTTTCTTTTATCTTATTTTGCTTGTTAATTGAATTTTCCTTTTAAATAATGATAAAATTTGTTTCTAACCATTTAGAATTTTTAGAGTTTTATAGATTTTATTCTAGAATTGATTTTGTTTGCCTTTTTCTCTAAATTTGATTGGTGCACATTGAATATAAATACTTAGTTTTTTTGGTTTTAATTTTTAGAAATAGTTCTAAGCATGAATAAAAATGGTATTGTACTTGTGAATATTTCATTCTTTAGTTTAAATTTTATTTCCTTTCCTTTTGTGAATATTTTCGATACCTTGTGAAATCCCAAAAACGCCCCTAGTTGTTAAAGTTGACTTTAGTCAACTTAAATAACTTCCTTCTTAGTAAAATCCCCTTAGATTTTAGTTTAGATTTTAAATAGGAATTAGAATAACAATTAGATTAGAAAATAGGTTAGTTCCCTTTCTCATTACTTTTCTTTTTTCAACATTAAAAAACTTAATAAATACTGATAAGGATCATACCGTTTTTTCTTTTTGTAGTGGGAAAGAAATGATTGGGGCGTAGGCCCCGATGTATATTCTTTCCTACTTGGCGGAAGAGAAATGATTGAGGCGTAGGCCTCGGTGTATTTCTTAACCGCTATTTAGATAATCGATTGTGGCGTAGGCCTCGATGTGCATTCTCTAAATATTCAAAAACTGTATTTTATTTAGAGAATTGATTGTGGCGTAGGCCTCGATGTGCATTCTCTAAATATTCAAAAAACTTTATTTCTTAGCCAATATTTAGAGAAACGATTGTGGTGTAGACCTCGATGTGCATTCTCTAAATATTCAAACTCTTTTTTGGTATGATCTAAATCACAAATAAATTCCCTTAAAAAACACCCAACCAAAAACACAAAAAATGCTTAATAAAGGCTCAAACTAAAAACAAAGTGAGGAAGCGATGCGAAGCCTTGTAGTGGGTTTTATCATCGTGGAATTACAATAAAAGACACAAACCCAAGTTCATTCTGCTGCTTAAGAACATGTTGAGTCCATTCCAGAAGTAGGCGTGTAAGTCTCCAAAGGTCGAGCATCGTGGATTGCGACCTTAACCTCTGTTCAACTAAAAAACACAAAACAAATGGAAACTATTGAGCCGAACTACGGTATCTCTGATTCCTTGTAAGGGATACGTAGGCATTGGGTCGCGGGGCCTAAGCGAGCACACTTGTAAATAATTCCTTCTTTTCCCTGTATTTCTTTTGCATTCATTCACATTTAGGTTTAGACATAGATACACCCTTTAGATAGAAACAAACATAGGTGGATACCATCGAGTACGATGGGCGTGAGGGGTGCTAGTACCTTCCCCTTGCGTAACCGACTCCCGTACCCTATTCTCTGGTCGAAAGACCTTGTTCTTATTTCTGAGTTAGGTTTCCTGGTATTCCTTTCCCTTATGGGATAAATATATTAGTGGCGAATCTGATTCCATTTTTCGCGGTAGCGACACCCATCAAATCGCCTTCAAAGTTTGTTACAATCTGCAACAAACTGTAACAGAACCGCAACCACCTCCTTCACCACCATTAAACCTCCTTCATCCTTCAATCATCACCACCATAGCACCTCCATAACTGATATCAATCTGAAGCTCCTTGATTCAACCTCCGCTCCGATCATCCTCACCTCCATCGTTCCTAAATCGGAGTGCTCTTATCAACCATAGTGCGACCGAGGTTTCAAGTCAAGATCCGTATCAACAAGGCAAAGGACCTGATTTCGCAAACCGTGGAGGGAACTACAAAGCTTGCAGAACTTCGCTATCATCCTCCGAATCAAAGCTTCAAACAGGTATGTAACTCAAACTCCTCAGCATCTTCACCATGTATGAGCATGCAGTATGAATGAAGGAACTGTTTATTGCTTGATGCATTTGCTTGCAAGTCTCTGAATGCTTTATCTTACATGGATTAATGGCTTCTTGAACGTTTACCTCATGTGTTTGATCTCTGAGTAGCATAAGGATTAGTATAACATGTGATTCTTGCGTTTTCATGGAGTCTTCATAATGTTAGGGTTTAGAAACGTGGATCGGTTAGGATGTTAGGGAAAGAATTAAAGAAAACTAATGATAGATCCATGATCAGCTCGAAAGGTATAAGCCTTAGCAATTTCTGAAAAAAATGCAGCCAGCTCCGCCGCGAGCCTCGCCGGAGAAGACGACCGGAGCGGTGCTCCGGCGTCTGTTTCTTTTGAAAATATTTTCCCCCAGTCGCATGTGTGGCAGCGTATTATTGGTTTACTCTCCCAAATTGTGGTTCATTTTGTCTTGTAGTAAATGATTAGAATATGGCGTGTCAGTATCTGGTTGGTCCGTTTGCTATTTTTTCTTTAGTGATTTAAACTCCACCATGACCAATTGATGCAGTGTCTACACGTTAATTGAATGCCACATTTTAATTCAACCATAGTCTAAGATAATATTAACATGCTGAGTAAATAAATGAGTGAAATAAATGGAAAGAGGTGGGGGCGTTGGGCCTCACATGCATTGGGCTTTGTCACTTTCTAGATTTGCACCCCTTTGTTGCTAACACACATGTAGCATAGTGAACCTGGGCCTGAACGCCCACGCTTTCTCCACCCCCCTGTTTGGGCCCAGTTTAGTTCACAACATGATTTTAGTTCATTCAAAAAACTGCTATTGCACCCCCGGTAGTGTGGATTAGATTTTTATTTTAATCTTTGTTTTGCTCATAACTCCAATTTTAAATCAAGTAAAAATGCATAAAATCAATGTGTAGATAGTTTAGATATTGTGAATAATTGACTTGATTTTTTTTGTTTTTTCTAATTGTTTTAGTATTGTTAATAAACCATTTTTTCTTTACAACATGTTGAATTTCTTTGTCTTTAATACTTCCTTGTAAATAATTCTTTAATAGACTTAGGAGTCAATTTTAGTCTCGATTTTTTAGAATTAATTGACATATGTGTGATTGTGAATACCATTTATTTGTCGCATATTGATTTTCGTTTACCTATTCCATGTGTAGTTTTTTCTTTAATAAAGTGTATAGCTCCTTTTAGAATTTAATCACCATGTCAACATAACTTTAGATTTAGACTCCTTTTGTACACAAATAGGAATTAGACAACTTAGATTAGAATTTAGGATTAGTTCCCTTCTTTCATTTCTTTTTCCTTTCAACTTTTAAAATACTTAATAAATAAAAGAGGCGAATCACACGTTACTAATAGTGAGGAAGAAATGAGTGGGATTTATTCCCTAATCTGTTTCTCAATCACTTAGTGGGAGAGAAATGAGTGGGATTCATTCCCTAATCTGTTTCTCGATCACTATATAATGGAAGAGAGATGAGTGGGATTCATTCCCTAATATGTTTCTCCACCATTATACACTTTTATGTGATTCAAATCGCAAACAAATTCCCCTTAAAAAATACCCAACCAAAAACACTTAAAACACCTAATAATGGTTCAAATTAAAACAAAGTAGAGAAAGTGGTGAGTGGCCCGGTATTGGGAACTGTTCATCACTCATCTACGTTAAAAGATACAAACCAATCATTTCTTTTTCTTTTGCCTCGTTGGCACCTAAGGGCATTGTTATTTCCGCTTGATCGCATCGTAGGTCGTCCCTTATGCAAGAGCGCGAACGTTAACTTCGCCCAACTAAAAAACACAAAAACAAACAGAAAATCTTGAGCCAAGCTACGGTAACTCTGATTCCTGAAAAGGATACGTAGGCAGCGGGGTAGGGCCCGTGCGAGTACAATTCTTTATTTTCCCTACATTTTGCATTCATTCGCATATAGACATAGACATAGTACACACCCTTTAGATAGAAACAAACATAGGTGGATACCATCGAGTACGATGGGCGCGAGAGGTGCTAATACCTTCCCCTTGCGTAACCGACTCCCGTACCTTGATTCTCTGGTCACGAGACCCTGTTCCTTCCCTTGTTAGGTTTTCTGATATTCCTTTCCCTTATGGGATAAATATATTGGTGGCGACTCTGTTCATTTTTTCGCGAGCGTGCGACAGGGTGAGGAAAGCTTCCCAGATGGCCATAGCTTCAGCTTGTTGATCAGGAGAAGTTGCTGGAAACTCTTGAGTAAACCATTCGGGACCCACCTTACGTTGTACGAATGGACCCATCAAAGGAGTGAATTGATAACGTTCGGCGAACATCATTATGAATGCCAGGAAGGTTTCACGAAGTTTGCCACTTTCTTCCTTTGGGGTTAGGTAAGCCAATCTGGTTCCTTCCACTGTTCGATCCTTTATGTCTGCACTTTCTTCATCCACAACATTTTTATATGGGAGGTGAGCCTCAAAAGTGGCATTAATCCATAGTTGCAATAGCCAGAAAGGACCAGCAAAAAGAAGAGATCTTGTTTTGTAGTTCTTAACAAGGTCCGCTGCTTCACCAAGATTCTCATAAAGAAATCCTAGAATTAACTGGCCTAGGTTTAACTTTATCCCAGCATTTAGCTGGTTAGCCATGCAAAGATATCTTTTTGCTACTTGTATGGATCAAGAGCAAAAGACGCATCTCGAGAGCCAAAGTGCTAGAAATGCTATGTGTTCTTCGTCAAAAACGTCTGGGTCCGTTTCGTTGTGGTATTGTTGAATGAAGGCAGTATAGGTGACTGTTGCTTCATTAAAATTGATGGTGTCAGTATCCATGAAATTAGGGTCGAAGGTTTCCCCAGTTGGTCGAAGCCCTGTAATGGCAGCTACATCGAAGAGGGTAGGGGTAACCATCCCGCATGGAAGATGAAAAGTATTGTGAGAAGCATCCCAGAAGTAAACTGACACTGCTAACATGGTTTAGTTATATTCTAAACCTGTTTTGGATAATTAGATTAAATCATAAATCCCTAGTTGTTTCCAGAAAGGCGATTTTTGCTTTTCTACCTTCGTTAGCCAAGCATAATACAGTTCAGGATCCTTTGCTAATGGGATTGACCTAAAGACTTTCACAAAATTGGTTACATAGTTTAACCTAATTTTCTCTAAGGCCAAAGGAGTTTCAGTTGAGGTCTCTTTTGGGCTATCAGGGTTAGCTGAGACTGGGTGACCTTCATCGTCTATCTTATTCTTGCTAACTAAGGGCCTAGTTTTGTAATAGGAAGGGAAGAATTTACTCAAAGAGGGGTTATTTCCTCCTGGTAATGGACCCATGAAAGCATGAGTTTTTCTAGAAAGTTCAAAAGGGATGATTACCTGAGAAGCGTAGATTGCGCGCGCCTCTGCGTCATTTGGGTCTGGAAGGTGTTCTTGATTCTTTATCTGTGTAGGACGTTGGAATTTTTGAATGGGTTGAAGAGCATTTGAAGAAGACGCCATGAGTGAATTTGATTTGAGAAATAGGTTAAAAGAGGACAAAGAAGATTTTTCTTTTCTGTGTTGAGGATAAAGAAAATAGAAGTGGAAGTTATGCAAGGATAGAAGTTCAAGTATTTAAAGGTTTAACGGAAACCCTTTTAAATATTTTGGGTAACAGTCAAAGACACGCGGCATATGTTGATTTCATCCAACGGCGGTCGAATAATTATTAGCTTTACTCCTAGTATATAGGAGTAATGATCATGAGGTAATGACAGAACGTGGGAATGTAAGTTCTGAGAGAACATCTTTGAAAATGACAAGACGTTTTGAAAGTAGAGCCATAAATGATTATGACGTTAGTCAGTTGTCTTGGAACTCTCAGAAGTGAGTAAAACGAAATCTCATTATAACAAGAAACGCCTATTTCTCTTGTTTTTCAAAACAGACATTTATTGGGGGCAATTTGTTGGCTGGGGATTTCGTTTGGAAAGAATATCCTTTAAAGAGTTACAAATCGAAGGAAGATGGTTACTGATGACCATTTCTGAGTTTAAAAATGGCTACTCACGGCCATGTTTCGAGGATGTTGGTTTGAGTTGGAATAAAGATGGTTAGACTTTGAGCTAATTCGAAGAAGAATATCTTTAAAAGACTTAAACGTTTTTGCGAAATACGTAAAGTACTGAGGCTGAACGTGTCTTCGTGGCATTCTCGATTCTGGTTGCGTTGCTACGTGTCGAAAGAAGATTCAGGCGGGATGATTTGAATTTCGAAGTAGTTTGTGTAACCGCACAAAGACAGATGGCATCCTAGGGTTTTCTTGTGGGCAACGTGGCGTTAGATTAGTATAGGACCGTTAGGGTCGAAATTAGTATAAATAAGGGTCTTAATGTTAGGATTCCGTGTGTTCATTTTGTACAAATCACTCACATACTGCTCAAGTATCAAGTGTTAAGAGAACGAGTTTCGCTGAGAAATGTACGTATGACACCAACACCATTTTAAATACATTTGTATCTTTCTTTATTCAAGTATCTTTTGATATTACTGCATTTCGTTTACTTTTTGTCATTTACATTCCTGCACTCTTTATTTTCATTCTATTTAGTTTCGAAGCATTTAAGTTTCTACACTTTAAGATTCTTGCACTTTACAGTTTTGTCTTATATTTTATCTTTATCTTACCCTTCGCTAATGTTATATTTACGTGTATAACAAGGTGATTGCTAATCTTTATTTCTTTGATTAAGTATTTCTTATTTCGAGACAAGCCAACCATAGACATAATTCAAACTATCATGAATAACAACCTTTTTGACTATGTCCTAGGATCAATCTAGTCGATCCTGCGAGTAACCAAATCATATTTATTATAGTTTGGAAGACTAGCGGTTGTTTACCGGAAATCACCGTAAACAGAGCGGAGCTCGTTTGTGTGATATTATTGTTTGCTTTCCCTCTCCTTCGTAGGTTGCTAGTTTAGTCTAGACTTGTACCCTTTGTATGATAACATTAGGTAGCAAGTTTTCCCCCTTAGTTTAGGTCTTCTTCATGCATTCTTTAAAACACAAACTACACTCTTTGATTTTCTTTTCTTAAGAACTTGTTATTTCCTCTCCATTCCCAAGCATAAGTCTCCAAAGGTCGAGCAGCGGAGTGTGAATGTAACTCGTTCACCTAAAAAACACAAAACAAACAGAAACTAGTTAGCCGAGCTACGGTAGCTCTGATTCTGCAAAACAGATACGTAGGCAGCGGGGTAGGGCCCGTGTGAGCGCAACTCTTTCTTTTCCCTACATTTTGCATGCATTTTAGTCCATATTAGCGTAGATTTATTACACACCCATAGTTTTAGACACAGGCGTGGATACCATCGAGTACGATGGGCGCGAGGGGTGCTAACACCTTCCCCTCGCGTAACCGACTCCCTTACCCTTTTTCTCTGGTCGTGAGACCGTTGTTTTGTTTTGTGGTTTGCTGGCATTCCCTTCCTTTTTAGGATAAATATGTTAGTGGCGACTCTGTTGATTTTCGCGGTAGCGACAAGTTGCATGCAAGTTGGTGCGAGGTCGGAATTGTATTGGTATTGCTTATAGAAAGCAACAATCAAATCTTCCCAGGTACGGATGTGGGTACCTTCCAGTTGATAGTACCATTCGAGTTGAGTTCCAGATAAGCTCTCTTGGAAAAAGTGGATCCATAGCTTCTTATCAGCAGTATGAGGTTGAATCTTCCTCACGTATGATTTCAAATGCAACTTAGGACAGGAAACTTCGTCATACTTGGCAAAGGTAGGAGTCTTGAACTTGGTAGGGATAACAACTCCAGAGATGAGTCCTAGATCTTCAAAATCCAGTCCAGGTACCTTCTGAATTTCCATGTCTTTCATAAGTTCTTCCAACAACTTGTATTTGTCATCAGGATGTTCGTTCTCATGGTAATAATCTTCTTCTTCTTCAGAAGGCTTGGCAGCATCATGGTTACTTTTTGCCTCAGCCTTGATACTAGCATAATCATCTTTCTCATCTTCGTCACTGTCTTCAGAGGCTTCGGCATCCCTGAGTTGCAAGATCGGTTTAAGCCTTTTCCCCAGAGTCTTCTTGCCCTTCTTCTTCTTCTTTTTAGTCAGCATGGTTTTCAGCTCTTCTTGCCCCTTGGACAAATTCAGAATCAAGGCCTGGAATTCAGCATTTTGAGCCTAAAGGTCTTTGACTGATTGCATGAGATTCATGATGACGTGAAATAAACAGCGAGGCAGGATGAGAAACCTGTTATAAGAAACCTGTTATGCGATGTTATGAATGCAAATGCAATGTTTTTCAAGGATCTATAGGAATTTAGTTAGCAACATTAAAATGATTTGGCCGCGTCTTTGTCTGAAGAATCTTGGTTTTCGTCCTTGAATGTCCTTCTTTGAGTATCAAGCTCACCATATTGAGTGGGTCATCGCCTCTGATTCGGGATACTTCTGCATTGGAAGGTATGTGGCTAAAGGAAAATAAATCCTCTCGCCTCTTGCTAGGTACTGAGTCTTTGAATTGGAAGGTGTGTGGCCATAGGAAAATAAATCCTCTTGCCCCTTGATTAGAAAATCAGTCCTTGATAGGAGTCCCTGAAATTGTGCGCCCTAAATCCCTAAGATCCTTGAAAGGGTTAGTTAAATCATGTTATGCTTATGATGTCATGATGTCATGCGAATGCAGTTCATTAGGCACAGCGTGAGATAGTAAGGGCAAACAAGTCTTTTAACAAAACCTGCAGGGAAACAAAGGTTAGTAGTAAACACAAACAAGTCACACAAGTCACACAATTTCCTTAGGCTCGGCTTGCATGGAGTTTAGATCATGTGAGATACCCTTCCCCAAAGGTATTTCTAAGGATAAGGATGATTTCAGCAACGGGTTCTACCAAGTTACTCAGAATTGTCAGCCCCCTCTAAAGCACCCTCGAACATGGTACATGCATACCACGCAATGATACTTTAGGAAGAAACCTATCTGAGCTGTAGTATCGGGTCGCGACCATAACTTGGCATGCACCAAGAATAGCCCTCCCACTACGTTCCTAAAGAGTTAAGTGTGAAGGCAAGCTTCTACAACACTATGTTTTGATGAAGACAACTATCATAAGTATGCATCAATAAAGGATGAGCAAAAAGATCAAATAAGCTATGGATCAAGATTGCAACCTTCATGAAGATTAGCGTTGGTTGGTTGATCTTCAAGTCATAATGGTACAAGTTAAATACTTTTACATTGATACTACTTAGTGCTCAAAAATCATATAAACTTTCATACATATGCATGCCCAAACCCATATATGCATGGCATAAGTTTCCAACTTTGAAAAACATGCATTTTTACCCTTTGAGTTAAGGTAACCGGTTACCAACATTCATGTAACCGGTTACATTGCTGGCAGTAGCTATTTCTGGGCATTTTTACTTGATGTAACCGGTTACATCATTTTAGGTAACCGGTTACATGATCGTGTTTTTGAATTTCGGGGCTGTAACGTAACCATGTAACCGGTTACATCCTTTAGGTAACCGGTTACACCTGAACCAGTGGCAACTTTTCATGTTGAATCTGTCCCAAACGAATTTATCTTTTAAACCTTTAACCATTGCATTGTTCTATCAATATGCAACCATTCTAAGAGGCATATAGTCACCTATAAATACCATAAACTTCAGATTTAAATGACACCTCTTTCATTACAATTTACCACCCTTTTTTGATCATATATTTTCATCATATATTTTCATACAAGTGTTTCATACTTGAACTTTCATTGAAACTTTTTCTACACATTGTTAGAAAAGTTTATCATTCATACATAAACACTTGAGCACTATTATATCATTGTAAATTGTCTTGCTTGAAAGAGAAGATCAATCTTATAGATTGATATATGTTCATTAACATTTCTACTCAAATATATTCATTATTATTGACTTGCTATTCAGGATTGTTGAAAGCAAGGGTTCTTGATTAGTGAGAGGATTGTTCTCATAATCAAGATAGTAAATCCAAGAGGATTGTTCTTGGTAATTGAGATCTTGTTGTCCAGGATTGTTGGAAACAAGTTAGTGAAAAATCCAAGAGGATTGTTCTTGGTGGTTTTGTTAGAAGATTGTAGGAGGAGTCTTGGTGTAGGCTTCTACAAAGATCTAACAATAGTAAAATCTCTTTCATGTTGAAAGGGGACTGGAGTACTCTCGGATTGTGAGGGGAACCAGTATATATCGTTGTGTTCTTTACTTTTCCGCATTTTACCGCTTTCATCACTATTACCAAGAAAAGAAAAGAATCATTCAAAAACCTTCAAACACTTAACCAAAAATAAGTACAAGTATTCTAAAACTGGATAAATCTTTGAAAACCTAATTCACCCCCCCCCCCTCTTAGGCGCTCTCTTAAACTTACAATTGGTATCAGAGCAGGTTATAGGTAACCTGTTCCTAAAGATCCAGAATGGCTTCCGCAAATCAAAATCCAGTTTTTAGAGATGGTGGTAGTAACAACAAGCCTCCATTATTTTGTGGTGAATACTTTGACTTTTGGAAAATCCGAATGAAGGCTCATTTAGAAGCACAAGGAGAAGAAGTGTGGGAGGCTGTCCTTGAAGGTCCTCATGTTCCTACAACTATTGTCGATGGCGTTGTATCAGATAAACTTAAAGCCTCATGGAATGATAACGATAGAAAGAAAGTTCTTGCTGACAAAAAGGCTATCAATCTTCTTCAAGGTGCTCTTAGTATGGATGAATTTTTCCGAGTATCGGCATGTACAACAGCAAAGGAAATATGGGATACTCTTGTAGAAACTCATGAAGGTACCACTGAAGTTAAAAGATCAAGATTGAATACCTTAAGTCAAGAATACGAACTGTTTAGAATGAAGCCCAGAGAAACTTTTCTCGAATTGCAAAAACGATTCGTTCATTTGACAAATCACTTGAAGGCACTTGGTAAGACCCTCACTACCGAAGAACTAAATCTAAAGGTGCTTAGATCTTTAACAAGAGAATGGCAACCGAAAGTAACGGCGATATCCGAGAAAAAGAATCTATCAAAGATGACTTCTGCAACCTTGTTCGGTAAACTTCAAGAATATGAAACAGAACTCGGAAGACTTGAAACGCATGAAATTCAAATAAAAGATTCAAAAGATATTGCCTTGAAGACAAGAGTCAAGCATCATGATAGAAATCAAGAGGATGAATCCACTAGTGAAGAAGATAATGAGTTTATCAAAAAGTTTGAAAAATTTCTAAGAAAAGAAAAGAAAAAGGAGATCATTAAAGAGGAAGCACCAACAAGGAAGATTAAATGCTTTGAATGTGGAGAAAGAGGACATGTAAAAGGTGAATGCCCTAAACTTGAAAAGAAGAACAAATACCTCAAGAAAAATAAGGATAAAAAATCAAAGAAAGCATATGTAGCATGGGATGAAAATGAAATAAGTTCATCTTCAGATGAAGAACATGTGAATCTTGCATTGGTAGCAACACACCATTCCGATAATGAAGACAATGAGGTTAGTAATGAAATTTCTCTTTATGATATTGATGCACAAGGTGCAATAGATGAACTATTAAAAGAATGCAAAATTCTCTATAAAACTATTTCATCTCAAAAGAAAATAATATCATCTTTAGAAGAAAAGTTTAAAATAATTGAAGAAGAACATAAGGATGAAAAAGAGAAAATTATTAATGTTCAAAAGGAGGATGTGTCATGCAAGAATTGTGAATCACTCTCTTTTCAAATTGTTCAACTAAAGAGAGTCCTTGAAAGGTATGAAAAAGGACAAATTGGGTTAGAAGGTGTCCTTGGGCAACAAAGATTCCCTAATGATAGAAGTGGTCTTGGATATGCAAAGTCTAACAAACCAAGTACTAGGAAAACTATTTTTGTGAAGGCAAGTGAACAATTCAACAAATTGGATAAAGCACAAAAGGTTCATCATCATCCTAAAAGGTTTCCTAAAAAGAAACCATATGTTCCTAGATATAAAAGTAATTTTGTTCCTACTTGTTTTTATTGTGGTATTGTTGGTCATACACCTAATGCTTGCTATGTAAGAAATTTCAGTGTGGCAAGTGGTCATTATGTGTGGGTTAAGAAAGGGACTAACTATGATGGACCCAAAGCACATTGGGTACCAAATCAAACTTAATTTGTTTTGTAGGATTGCTCGAGGACCACTTAAAATCTATAGTCATTTTTGGTAAGTGGTGGTTCTAAGCATTTGATGGAAGACATAAACTAACTTTCAAATCTAGTTATAAAGTCCAAGGGTGATTTCACATATGGATAATACCTTAAGGGAAGAATTCTTGGCATTGGCAAAGTTGGAGCACTAAATTTCACAACCATTTGAAGATGTACTTTATGTTGAAAGACTAAAGCAAAATCTTCTAAGCAAAAGTCAACTTTGTGACAAAAAGCTTCAAAATAATATTCACCAAAGATGAATGTTTCATGAAGTCACTCATGAGGTAAAACTCATAGGTAAAGAATTAATTGTGTTCATATTTTATTTTCAATAAGTTATCTTTTTCCCATCCTTTTTGATAATGACAAAGGGGGAGAAGATATTTGTGTGTATGTGTATGCTTGCTTGTCTCTAACATTTGCAGTCACAAAGAAGTAAAATTTTCTCTAAATCAAGGGAGAGCTTTGATCAAGGGGGAGTTATCAAATTTAGGGGGAGCATTCACATAAGAACATTACACTTCATATTTCAAAGGTTGTCATCATCAAAAAGGGGGAGAATGTGAAGGCAAGCTTCTACAACACTATGTTTTGATGAAGACAACTATCATAAGTATACATCAATAAAGGATGAGCAAAAAGATCAAATAAGCTATGGATCAAGATTGCAACCTTCATGAAGATTAGCGTTGGTTGGTTGATCTTCAAGTCATAATGGTACAAGTTAAATACTTTTACATTGATACTACTTAGTGCTCAAAAATCATATAAACTTTCATACATATGCATGCCCAAACCCATATATGCATGGCATAAGTTTCCAACTTTGAAAAACATGCATTTTTACCCTTTGAGTTAAGGTAACCGGTTACCAACATTCATGTAACCGGTTACATTGCTGGCAGTAGCTATTTCTGGGCATTTTTACTTGATGTAACCGGTTACATCATTTTAGGTAACCGGTTACATGATCGTGTTTTTGAATTTCGGGGCTGTAACGTAACCATGTAACCGGTTACATCCTTTAGGTAACCGGTTACACCTGAACCAGTGGCAACTTTTCATGTTGAATCTGTCCCAAACGAATTTATCTTTTAAACCTTTAACCATTGCATTGTTCTATCAATATGCAACCATTCTAAGAGGCATATAGTCACCTATAAATACCATAAACTTCATATTTAAATGACACCTCTTTCATTACAATTTACCACCCTTTTTTGATCATATATTTTCATCATATATTTTCATACAAGTGTTTCATACTTGAACTTTCATTGAAACTTTTTCTACACATTGTTAGAAAAGTTTCCCATTCATACATAAACACTTGAGAACTATTATATCATTGTAAATTGTCTTGCTTGAAAGAGAAGATCAATCTTATAGATTGATATATGTTCATTAACATTTTTACTCAAATATATTCATTATTATTGACTTGCTATTCAGGATTGTTGAAAGCAAGGGTTCTTGATTAGTGAGAGGATTGTTCTCATAATCAAGATAGTAAATCCAAGAGGATTGTTCTTGGTAATTGAGATCTTGTTGTCCAGGATTGTTGGAAACAAGTTAGTGAAAAATCCAAGAGGATTGTTCTTGGTGGTTTTGTTAGAAGATTGTAGGAGGAGTCTTGGTGTAGGCTTGTACAAAGATCTAACAATAGTAAAATCTCTTTCATGTTGAAAGGGGACTGGAGTACTCTCGGATTGTGAGGGGAACCAGTATATATCGTTGTGTTCTTTACTTTTCCGCATTTTACCGCTTTCATCACTATTACCAAGAAAAGAAAAGAACCATTCAAAAACCTTCAAACACTTAACCAAAAATAAGTACAAGTATTCTAAAACTGGATAAATCTTTGAAAACCTAATTCACCCCCCCTCTTAGGCGCTCTCTTAAACTTACATTAAGATGGGTTAAAGGTTACTAAAGGTCCCTGAGTTCCGACGCACCCAAAGATACATGCATAAACCTCTCTCATGCAAAAGAGGTACACAACCAGTGGAGGCCTAACTCAAGTGCGAACTTCATTTTGACCAATCCCAAGCATGCACAAGGGAGGTCTCCATGACTATGCCGCTCCTAACTTAAGTGTTCTTTATTTTTCCCAAAACAGCCCTGAAAAATAAAGCAAGCAAAGCAAACAATAGAAAACATTTAAGTGAATCCTAAACTTTTAAGGTAACCCCTCTTTTATTCGAAAATTCTCCCCAGCAGAGTCGCCAGTTCTGTAATACGGTGAACTGACTTTATTGGAATATCACGGATAGCAAGAGTCGCCACCGACTTTTATTTTATCCAAATTATCATAAAGGCCAAAAGAACAGGAAAAACCTTTTAAATAAAAACTGAGTTTGGGGGGTAATTTATACAAAGGGAAGGTGTAAGGCACCCTTTGCATCCATGGTTTTCCATGGGCTCTTAATTGCTTTGCTCTTTAGTTTTGAAGCCAAAAGTTTCAGAAATGTAGAAGAAGAGAAATAAGGACTTTAACTCGTAAATGAGCGTAGCCTTTTTGAAGGTTTATGAAAAAGTGTAAGAAAAAGATTTGAGCCAGAGCAAAGCAATTAGGGGCAGATTACCTGGTTAGATGAAAAATGTTCTTTTAGCCTTTCAGGGCTATCCATACCATAGGAGGGTAGGGAAGTCCTGTGATTTGGAGGTTGAAGGGTCGTCGAATTATCGTTCGCCACAAGACTGTCCCATGCCATAGAGGGGCAGGTAGTCTAAGGGAAGGATCAGAGTAGCCTTTCATTTAGGCAACCAGTGTAACAACCCGATTTTATTAGATATTTTATTTATTAGCTTATTTGTGTGTTTTATTAATTATTTGTTTATTTAATTATTATGTGGTATTACTAATTAATTGAAATATCTAATTATATGCATATTTGTGTCTTATGATATAATTAGGATATTAGTAGTATACTATGTACTGGGCCTAATTAATAATTGGATGGATGGGTAATAACATAACTAAGCCCATTAAGAGAAAGATAGTAAGAAGAGGAAAACTAGGGTTTTAGAGATAACACAATTTGGGGGAAAGGAAGAGAAAGAAGAGAAGAGAGGAGAAAGAACATAGAAGAGAAGAAGAAGGAAATTGTAGATTTCTTGAAGAGGGTGGATTTAAGAGTTAGAGGCAAGGGTTTGAATCCAAGTTCTTATAGACTATATGATTGGGTAATATGTGTTGTTGTGATTATCTCTTCATCTTTGCAATTTCATGGAAACATAGAAAAGTTAGGGTTTATGAACAAATGCATGAACTTATGATTTGAAATGTGTTTTAATTGATGTTTGATGATGTTATGATGTTAGAAGATCCATAAATGTGTGCTATATTTGTGGTTATAACATGTATTCTATTGTTGTTCATGATGGTTGGTGTTTTCAGTTTGATTTGGGTTGAGTTTAAGGGTTTTGGGATGAAATTCGCATGCTGTTTTCTGAGATTTGGGATTTTCTGAAATCGCCAGTTCGCGCCGCGGACTATTGTTCGAGCCGCGAACTGCTTGGCAGAAACTTGGGGATTATTTGATTCACTCAGTTCGCGCCGCGAACTTTGTTCGAGCCGCGAACCCTGTTTTACAGAACTTTTTCCAAACTTTGAAAGGCCATAACTTTTGATCCGTAACTTCGTTTTATGCGCCGTTCGAAGCGTTGGGAAGCTAATGAGATTGTCAATATGATAGGATAGAATGGATTGACACTTGTTTTATAAATTATGATGATAATTGAGAATAACATTTACCTATATGTGTATGTTATGGATGAATTGTGCATGATCAATGTTCATGGATGTATTATGTGATATGATAACCGCGATTTATGTGATTGAATTCTAAATGCTAGTTGATGTGGAATAGTTTAAATTGGATGTTAATATATGGATAACATGTGATTACTTATGTGTGTATTATGAAATAAGACTTGTGGTTAATATTCATATATGTGTTAAGTGATGTGATATCCATGATATGTTATAATGAATATAAATATACATTTATATGTACTATTTGAATGTGTCTTGTTGATGATGATTATGTAAAGGTGTATGTATTGAGATGTGGATTGTATACTTGTAAATGCTTTTATGTGTGTTACGTTTTGGTATGTAATGAATAACAACTATTGGTAAGATGTGTGGTAATATATGCATGATGATTGTGATTGGATATATGATGGTTGTTATGCCTTGTTGTAATTGTTAATTGTGTTGTGAATGTTGTGTACAATTGGCGGATAATTCATAGAGTTGGATTATTGTGGTATGCGGTATATTAAGATTGATGAGATAATCTTAATTGCATAAATTGTTGGTAACTGTACATACATTCATAGCATGGTCGGCTTTATGGTGGAAGCGGTGAAACTTGGGTTCACATGGTAAGAGACGTTGATCCTTGAATGGAAACAGGCGTAGCAGACGTGATCCTTAATTGGAAATAGGCGTGTTGGCTTTGATCTTGTCCGGATCGGGAGCGTGGCTTGGATTCTAAACATTGAATCGGAAAGCGGTGAAACATTGGATTCACATTGGGTACCACATGCATAGAGTCACATGTCTTGCATTGAGTCACATTGGTGTTATGTGATGTTTGAATGTATGCAATTATGTGATTGTTATGTGTGTATAAGACGTGATAAGTGAATTTGGTGACTCATTTTATATGAATTGTTGTTGTGTTATGAATGTGATATATGTGATTTGGAGCACATGTGATACATATGTGAACTTATATGTATTAATGATATATGTATATATATGTGAATATGTGAATCATGTTTGATCACTTAGAATTGAATGAGCTATGTTGTATGACATGAACATGTGAATCTTGATTAATTGCATACGATGCATGTTTATGGGGAGAGTGATGAATTCTTGAAATGTATTCTTATTGTATTTTACATTTTCCATTATTATGTTTTCTATAAGAAGTTGAATTCTCACCCTTCTGTTTGAATGTTATCCTTTGTTGGTAACGTGCAGGTTTCATGGATAGTGATGCTTCGAAGGAGGATTAGCGTCGAGATTTAGATCTCTAGTAGGGTGTCGTGACTAAGTAGTCACTTGTGCTCTGGTCATATGTAACACATGGGAGTTGGGTTTTATGTTTTTATGACTCGATGTTATGAGATATTTGTTTACTCATATTGTATTCGTATTTGAATATGTTATTCTGGTTAATGTGTGGCCTTGAGCCAAGATGTTGAGACATGGTGGATGATGTATGGGAATCATCCTATTTTGCCATTTATTTGATGAGATGATTATTCCGCTGTGGTTTGCATGTTGTTTTAAATTCCCGTGTTATTTGGAAATGACCATTGCATGTTTAAAGATAAAATATTTGTTCTATTTTGCAATATGTGTAACGCCCTCGTGAGATGCATGCTTTCTTTACTCTGATTTACGCAAATATATGCCTTATTTGTTTAGTATAGAATTGGGGGTGTTACAACCAGAGGATACCTCAGCACTTCGTAGGCAACTTCGAGGGACGAGATCATATTAGCGAATCGAAGGCAGCATCATTAGGGACTTATGATTTGAATGAACTGAGGGCAACATTGCTGAGGTATCCTCATATTCGAGGGACTTGGCTATTCTGCATTTAAAACACAAGGCAACAGGCAACAAGAGGGGTTACCATAAAAGGTGTGTGGGTGCAACAATCACGTGATCAGATTCAGAATAATTTATCTTGTAATTAGGTGATTCTAATTCAGTTCAGGGTTATCACTCCCTAGGATTACTAACCACACAATAATATAATATGACAGGTTTAAGTGCCTTCAAGGCCACACAATACAACCTCGAAGCAGATACAAAAATATTATGAGGATGAGGAAAGAGGAATAATAGAACCAACAGTGCAATAGGTCTGACACAAGTAATAATTTAAAAGAAAGAAAAATAAATTAGGTTAGGTTTTAGGGTTACCGACTAATCGAACTTTGACGGTTGGCTAACCCTGAAAATTGGAAAAGGAAAAATAAAAACAAAAGGGTGAGTGTATGGCCAGTTCATTGATCAGAAAGGAAAAAATAAATAAAGGCAAAAATAATTATTTAAAATTAAATGCAAAAATAAATATAAAAAGAAATAGAATCGGGGACTTAGCTTTGATCTGATATGGTGCGTAATCGAAGAATCTTGAAGTAACCCTGAAAAGTTGCACCAAGAAAAGAACGAATTTTAGTGTATGACAAATTCATCGAATATTGATACGAACCCTATTGTAGCCCAGAAGGCGAACAAAATATAAAATGATATTAAACAAACCCAAAAAGGTTAATGGAATCGAAGGTTCGATTAAATCCATAAGCCAAAACAAAATCTAAACCAATATAGGGTTAAACCGGGTATTTTAATTAATTAAATGTATAAACAAATAAAATTAAAATTAAAGGTTTATAGGGAAAATCGAGTTTCGATTAAATAATTAAAGAGTCAATAAGAAAACAAAGGATAATATTTATTATGTGAAAAAAACAAATAGAAACTACAATAAAAGAAACCAAATAAATAAAGAAAAAACAAGAGAAAATAAAATAAAAAAAAATACTTAGCTTATGATTGGGTGTGATCGCTCCTTGCAGGTCCACCATGAGGAGGCGCCTTTGATGTCATTGGATCTGGCCCTGGAATGATCAGACGGCTTGTGGGAATTGGTGTATCGTATGTGCATGCCAGCCTGTAGCGCTGGATCTGAAAACAAGAAAATACAAAAGAAAATAGTTGCAAAACCTGGGGTCGAACTCGTGACCCCCAGGCTGAAATCAAATGCATTTACCAGCTGACCACAGGGCGCTTGGTGATATAACAACAATAACCAATAATAATATATGAAAAAATCAAAGGATTTAAATTTTGAACGAAATTGTGCGCCCAGAACAGTCTTCTTCTTCGTTCTTGTTCTTAAAAACTCAGGACCTTTTAGCCACGGTTTTGAGTGTGTTGCTATGGGTGCTGCACACATAAAAACACTATATACACAATATAAATTAAAACTAAAGCCATAATTCTTTTCGTCCGGATTTCCTGAGAGCGATAGCACCCATGGTTTGGCCTAATTTCGCTTCAAATCAAAAGCCCTAATTCGAAGCTCTGAAACCTAACAATAGTAGAACATGAAACCTACACTTGAAACCTAATTAAACAAACCAGAAAGCTTCTAAACATGATTACAAGCATGAATCCATGATCAAAATACGCTTATACCGTGTAAATCAATGCAATCAAGTTTGTTAAAAGTGGAACAAACCGTGAGGAGTTATGGACGATTCTGAAGGTGCCAGGCCTTGAGGATGATCCAGGTAGCTTCAGTAAACACCTAGGAGCGTGATTGAATATTCCAAATGCTTTGAATTGGCCTCTAAGCTCGAAAACGCAATTGACCTTTTTTGGGATTTTTGAAGACTCAGTAATGGCTCTTGGAGGCAAAGAATCCTTGTCCTCGTGATCTATAATGCTTGCATACTTATATGGGGAGGATTAGGGTAACAAAAGCTGAACAAAATCCTTTTGAATCTTGAATTTGCCATGGAAAAAATTTGATTGGAAATCTCTTATGAAAGCTTTCTAAAACTGCTCAAATTCAATCCAATCTCTTCAAATCTTACTTGCACGAATTTGTATTGATTGAGGAGTATAATTGATGGTTAGATATGATTTTTTTAAGCTTTTGAATCAAATATTTGATTTCCTTTTTAATTTATTTGATTTTAATTTCTTTTTTAATTGAATAAAAAATCATAATAAATTAAATAAATCAAATAAATTCGTGGAAATAATATTTTTGGTCTTGGATAATCATAAGGATGAGGATTGGATCATAAAGAATTGGGCCTCTTTGCAAAGAAATCCATTTTGAGGCCTTTTGCTTCACATTTTCCTTCTCAAATTTGTCCAACTTTGACAACGCATATCTCACTCAATTTTTAAGATATGGAGGAGTTCTATGACTTTTTGGAAACCTCAAGGTGTCCTCTACAAGCCACTTTGGTAGCTTTTTTCATTTGAAGAATTTATCTTGATGATATTGGCTTTGACAAAAAACTGCTATTGGTTGACTTTCAAAAAGGACCTATAATCTTTTGCTCCATATCTCTCAATTGAAGCATTTTTAGACTTGGCATGTGAGAGGCAAAGTTGTAGGGATTTCAATTTCCTTCAAAATGAGCTTTGGATGGGAAATTTTTGATGTTCCATGTGGGAGTTATGGCTGGTCAAAGTTTAGTTGACTTTCTCCTATGAAAACCCTAATTTAGAAACTTTTGAAATTGTTGATTTCTGATCTTTCCTTGATGAACCATGATCAATTCTTGATCAAATGGTGAATGATACTTCAAAATGAGGATGTTGACAAAAAAATCAGGAGTTTTGACTGTACTTTGACCACAGTTGATTTTTTATGTCAAATTAGTCGACTATTGACTTTCTAAGCAATTGAGTGATCAACTCTTTGAATTGAGATCTGAAATTTGTCATGGAGGTAGTTTGGAATATCATAGACCATATGGGATGCCTTAGAGCTTTTGATCCATTGATTTTTTCTCTGAACAACAAAACCTTAATTCCTTGGACCTTGTTTAGGAGGGGTGTCTTAGAGCCATATGCCTTGACTTTGAATTTGAATATGGGCAAATTTTGGGGTATGACAGTTAGTCACAGCAGTTGGCTGTGCAAGATTGTTAGTCACGACGGAGGTTCGTGCAGTTGTAATCAAGATTGGTTATAGTGGATTAAGACCTTTGTTGAGAGGCAAATCATTTGAAGAAGGTGGACTGGAGGTAGCCTTATTTAGAAGGTGAACCAGGATAAAAATAAACGTGTATTTTATTTTCTGCTCTATTCATTTTAACTTAGAACATTCAAACAAAAGTTTTGCAGAACTGTACTGAACAAGTCAGAAGTTCTGATATTGTTTAGAAGTTAAAATGAACATCTCATTGGTTATGTAGTTCTACAACTTCATGCTTCCGCAACATCAAAAGAATAATCCAATAGATGATTAAACGAAAGAAAGAAAAGACGTTAAAGAAAAAAATGGGAATTTTATTTGATAAAGAACACAATTCAATCCCCCCATTTCTTGTGTTTTTCTCCACCTTCAATTGGAGCATGGCTCTATATTGATCTCAAGAATCACGCCTAAAAGGCGTGATCGAAATCTGGAGACTTAATCACAAGTCTTGTTTTAGAGCTTGATAGAAGTCTCGCCCGAGAGGTCCAACACCTCACCTGAGGAACTTATGGTCTCATCAGTCGAGCTGCATATAACTGTGAATACAAGATCACACTCACAAAGATGTTTTTGATTCTTGGCAAACTCAACAAGCATACAAGCAACAAGGTACAAGCAGAAGAACTCAAAGAAAAGTAAGCTTTGGTCACTCATAACAGAGCAGGTCGACCTACTATGCATACAAGTCGACTCAACACAAGCAAAATAAGAGGAACTCAGAAAATCAGCAGTCAGGTCGACCTACTCCTAACACAGGTCGACCTAAAATGAAGAAATTTACATATCATTCTGCTAGGTCGACCTACACAACAACTAGGTCGACCTAATCTGAGAAAATTTCCCCAAAACGCATCTGAAGTGGATTCTGGTCGACCTACTTCTTTGACAGGTCGACCTAACTGGGAACAAATGACATCCAAAGGATATGCAGCTCTGTTAGGTCGACCCAGTCCTAAATTAGGTCGACCTATCTGATCAAAACTGACTTCCAAAGGATATGCAGCTCTGTTAGGTCGACCCAACCCTAAATTAGGTCGACCTATCTGATCAAAACTGCCAAAATTTCTGGTTTTCTCTGCATCAACTGAAAAGCTCTCATATATATTGTCCAAGGTTCAATTATTGGAAACAACACCAACGACTGAAAGATACACAAAGGCTTCTCATCTTCGTTCTTCGTCATCTCCAACACAATTACACATAATCATTCTTGCATTGAGGGTTAGTGATCGAGTTCGATAATGTCCATGGAACGGAATTGAAGATTCCTAGTGGGTGAAGATTTGTGGGGTTTTTGGTGAATAAAATCCGAGGGTTTTGTCCTCCAAGATAGGTGTTTCTTGGGGGTTTTTATCAAGAGGTTTCATCGAGGATCCATCTGAGTGTGAAGATTGAAAAACAAGGGTTCAAGGCAATTCAAGACACTGCAGAAAAGGGATCAAGTGAAGCTCTTGGATCACCTTGATCTGGTTCAAGATTAAGGGGGAAGAAGATTCAAAGGATCGACAAATTTGGTTTATTGTTTATCGCTTTGCTTTCTTCTTTGTATAAACTGCTTTCAACATTAATGGAAGATTTCCCAATTTCAATTTGGAATTGGGGGCAGACGTAGTCGTAGCGAGGACGATCGACGAACTGCCTGAACAAACATCGTGTTCTTGTCGCTTTTATCTTTTCATTTACGTTCTGTTCATATTTGGTCATAATTGCAAAATTGATTAACGATTCAAGTGTTAAAATTGTGAATTAAAGTTCTGCATAAACATCACAATTCACCACATCTTGAATCATCATCAATTTGAACATTATCACCAAGTGTTTGTCGTTTTGCTTATTCCACTATTACTGCATTGCAAACCAAAGTTTGTCAATTTAGAAGATAATTGTTTTTCAGCTGTGAAACGTATTGATTCGATAACATATCACTTCATCACAAATCTCAATTATCTTGTGGTTTTGTCACATATACGACCCTTGCAATAACGGTCCGGAATAGACGCAAGTCGATTCAGAACCGCTTTCGCTTTAGTTCGAAATAATTCCGAAAAACTCTGTGAGATTTATTCACCCCCCCTCTAGATCCTCAGGCCAGCGTCTAACAAGTGGCATCAGAGCTCTGGTTTATTCCGTGCTACGTGAAACACTTATTGGAAAGATGGCTTCCGGACCTAAAGGGGCTCACAATAGAGCTCCAGTTTTCAACGGTGAAAACTATGGCTATTGGAAGGATTGTATGTGTGTCCACATCAATGCAATTGATAGGAACATCTGGACAGCTATTGTCAATGGTCCCTTTCAGATCACCATGACAAATGCAGCTGGTGCAGTTATTCCAAAACCAGAAAATACTTGGGATGCTGAAGATGAAAAGAGATATGCATACGATTGGAAAGCGAGAAACATTCTAATCTCAGCTCTAGGAGTTGATGAATACTATCGCGTTTCCCATTGTAGATCCGCTAAAGCTATGTGGGACACATTGCAAGTTGCCCACGAGGGAACGGGTGATGTCAAACTAGCTAGGATCAATACGTTAACTCAAGAGTTCGAACTCTTCCACATGGAAGATGGTGAATCCATCGAAAACATGCAGAAGAGATTCGTTCACCTGAAAAATCGGTTAAATTCTCTTGATAGACCTGTTTCCAATGCAGTTGCTACTAACAAAATCTTAAGATGCTTGAACAGGGAATGGCAACCCAAGGTTACAGCAATAAAGGAAGCAAATGATCTTAACACCTTAGACATTACCACTCTCTTTGGTAAACTAGAGGAACATGAACAACACCTTAAATGCCTTGACATGCATGAGAAAAGGGCAAAGAAAGAAAAGAACATGGAGAAAGAGGTAGAGAAGAAGTCAATAGCTCTAAAGGCTTCAAGTTCCAAGACCTCAAGACAAGAGCTAGAGGGTAGTGATACAAGTGATGACGAAGACTCCGATGATGAGGAAATGGAACTGCTTGTGCGAAGATACCACAAATACCTAAAGAAAAATGGAGCAAAACATTCTGACAAAGGGTTGATCAACTATAGAAAGCAATCAAACAAGTTCAAACAAGATGACAATAACAAAGGAAAAATCAAAGGTCCTTGCTTCAATTGTGGCAAAGTCGGTCACTACAAACCGGATTGTCCATACCTTGAGAAGGAGAAAGAGAAGAACCAAAGCAAAGGTCACAACAAATCTAGAAGAGCCTACATAGCATGGGAAAGTGATTCATCTAGTGAAGACTCATCAAGCGATGAAGAAGAATTGGCAAACTTATGTCTTACGGCTCATCAACACAAGAAAAAGAAACGTGTAAGTCATCTTAAACCTGAACTTGTAGATAAGGTATCTCATGCTAAATTAAAATTAGCCTTTGAAGAATTACATAGAGATGCAATTAAAGCTTTCAAACTTTTGGCCTCAAATAAGAAAATCTTTTCATATCTTGAATCAAAAGTTGAGAAAACCGAAAAGGATATGGAAGCTTTAAAACAATCTATGCTAGACATTCAAAAGGATAAAGTTGAAATAGATCCTACATCATGGTTTGGTTGTGAGACATGTCACATTTGGCAAAAAGAAGTAAGAGATCTAAAAGCCAAGTTAGACAAGGCTCTACAACCAAAAGTGACTTTTGCGGTTGATCCAAATAAGTTCAAAAGATCGTATACTCCTTTATATAGTAAATACACTTTTGTACCAAAAGTATCAACTAGCAAAACAGCATATTCTCATCATATTACCTGTCATTATTGTTGCAAAAAGGGTCATACCATTGAAAAATACAAATTTAGGAGGATTTTAGTTCCTAAAGGAGTATTTCAATGGTTGCCTAAGTGCAACAATTTATGTACTCACCACCTAGGACCCAATGAAGATTGGGGACCTTCCACTCTAAATTAATTTTGCAGGAAAAGTGTCTTGACATTGCCGAAAGGTTGTGGTTCCTTGATAGCGGATGTTCAAGACACATGATGGGAGACATATCACTCTTTGTTGAGTTCCACGCAAAGAAAAAGGGGTATGTCACCTATGGAGACAACAATCGGGGAGCTATACTTGGTAAAGGAAGTGTAGGTAACCCGTCTACCACAACTATAACTGATGTGTTACTAGTAGAAGGTCTTAAACATAATCTCCTAAGTATTAGTCAATTGTGCGACAAAGACTTCAAAGTAACTTTTACAAATTCTGGCTGCACAATAGAACATATTAAGAAAAGAGATATCATGTTTAATGGCACATGAGTAAACCACATTTATATGCTAAAACTTGGACGAAGGCATATTTTTTTTTGGTTACTCTCAATCTAGTAAGGCATATAGGCATATAGGTTCTCTCAATTTAGTTACTACTTATTGTTGAAGAGTCAGTTCATGTGTCCTTTTGATGAATCTTATGCAAAATGTGTCGAGAAAGGTATATCTTTTGATAGTGCAGGCCCATCTATTGAAGACATTGTCAAAGATAAGGAAGACGAAAGTGAAAGTGTTGCAAAGGAAGATGCTAAGAAAGAGAAAGATGAGTCTCATGACAGTGTTGAAAAAGAAAGCATCTCAAGCAATGAAGAACTTCCTAAGGCCTGGACAAATCTAAAAGATCATCCAATCGAGAACATAATAGGGGACATCTCAAAGGGCGTGACAACACGCTCCAAGATAAGTAACTTTTATCATCATTTTGCTTTTGTTTCACAAGTTGAACCGAAAAACGTGAAGGACGCATTACTTGATGAGCATTGGCTAATGGCCATGCAAGAAGAATTAAACCAATTTAAACGGAATGATGTTTGGGACTTTGTCTCTCATCCAGGAGATCATCAAGTAATCGGTACTAGATGGGTTTTTCGTAACAAACTTGATGAAAACGGAGTTATCACTAGAAACAAAACTAGATTAGTTGCTCAAGGTTACAATCAATAGGAAGGTATTGATTATGAAGAGACATACGCTCCTGTAGCACGTCTCGAAGCTATTCGCCTCTTACTTGCCTATGCTTGTTCAAAAGACTTCAAACTATTCCAAATGGATGATATTATATTTGGGTCGACTAATGCAAAACTTGTCAAAGAATTTTCTAAGCTTATGCAGAGTGAATTTGAGATGAGTCTCATGGAGCTGCTCAAAAGATTTGGAATGAGTGAAGCGAAGGAGATTGACACACCTATGGCAACAAATACTAAACTAGACAAAGATGAGAAAGATATCAATCTTGTCCAAAGGAATCTCACTTAAAAGCTGTCAAAAGAATTCTCCGATATCTACGTGGAACTCCTACATATGGCCTATGGTATCCGAAGGGAAATGAGTGTTATTTGGTAGGATTCTCCGACTCAGATTTTGCTGGCTACAAATCCGATAGAAAGAGCACCAGTGGAACATGTCATCTATTCTCAAATTCATTGATAAATTGGCATAGCAAGAAACAAGTATCGGTTGCATTATCTACTGCTGAGGCAGAATATGTAGCTGCTGGAAGCTGCTGTGCACAAATATTATGGCTCAAGCAACAACTTCTTGACTTTGGTATTAAGCTTGATCGTATACCTATCATGTGCGACAACACAAGTGCCATAAACTTGAGTAAAAATCCTGTCTTACACTCACGCACCAAGCATATTGAAATAAGACATCACTTCCTACGAGATCATGTAGAGAAAGGAGACGTTACATTTGAACATGTAGAAAGCAAGAAGCAACTAGCCGGCATCTTCACCAAACCTCTAGCAACGGAGCAATACTTCAACATTCGTAGGGAATTGGGGATACTCGATATCTCCAATTTGGGCTAATTACGTTTGTTCTCTCTTAATATTATTCCTTTACTTTATATATATTTTTTTTCTGCTAACATTTCTCTTAGCGTAAAGGTAGTTCATTATCAAGCCAGGCGTCATTCCACATTGACTAAAGGCTGCCACTAAAGTTGACACCTACATATTGAGAAAGCGGTAACGTAATTGTTGTTCACTTCCAAAAATATTATTGATACTATAATATGCTATCAATTAACATGCTTATAGTGACTTCATACATATATCTCTCTTGCTCATATATGTGTCTCATCTTTAATACACCTTTAAACATATTTGGCTCTCATGCTATCACTATCTACCTTTTATCTACTATACTATGAATGCTAGCGTGTTATCTATGTTTCTCTCGTTACTCTCCTCTGCTGTTTTTCTTGTATCTCTTTTGATGTTGTCAAAGGGGGAGATAGATGCTGAGTGTACGGGGGAGCTCAGCTGGGTAAATAGATGCTGAGTGTACGGGGGAGCTCTTACCACTTATTGCCAAAGCTTCTACTACCGGTTTGCCATCATCAAAAAGGGGGAGTATGTGAATACAAGATCACACTCACAAAGATGTTTTTGATTCATGGCAAACTCAACAAGCATACAAGCAACAAGGTACAAGCAGAAGAACTCAAAGAAAAGTAAGCTTTGGTCACTCATAACAGAGCAGGTCGACCTACTATGTATACAAGTCGACTCAACACAAGCAAAATAAGAGGAACTCAGAAAATCAGCAGTCAGGTCGACCTACTCCCAGCACAGGTCGACCTAAAATGAAGAAATTTACATATCATTCTGCTAGGTCGACCTACACAACAACTAGGTCGACCTAATCTGAGAAAATTTCCCCAAAACGCATCTGAAGTGGATTCTGGTCGACCTACTTCTTTGACAGGTCGACCTAACTGGGAACAAATGACATCCAAAGGATATGCAGCTCTGTTAGGTCGACCCAGCCCTAAATTAGGTCGACCTATCTGATCAAAACTGACTTCCAAAGGATATGCAGCTCTGTTAGGTCGACCCAGCCCTAAATTAGGTCGACCTATCTGATCAAAACTGCCAAAATTTCTGGTTTTCTCTGCATCAACTGAAAAGCTCTCATATATATTGTCCAATGTTCAATTATTGGAAACAACACCAACGACTGAAAGATACACAAAGGCTTCTCATCTTCGTTCTTCGTCATCTCCAACACAATTACACATAATCATACTTGCGTTGAGGGTTAGTGATCGAGTTCGATAACGTCCATGGAACGGAATTGAAGATTCCTAGTGGGTGAAGATTTGTGGGGTTTTTGGTGAATAAAATCCGAGGGTTTTGTCCTCCAAGATAGGTGTTTCTTGGGGGTTTTTATCAAGAGGTTTCATCGAGGATCCATCTGAGTGTGAAGATTGAAGAACAAGGGTTCAAGGCAATTCAAGACACTGCAAAAAAGGGATCAAGTGAAGCTCTTGGATCACCTTGATCTGGTTCAAGATTAAGGGGGAAGAAGATTCAAAGGATCGACAAATTCGGTTTATTGTTTATCGCTTTGCTTTCTTCTTTGTATAAACTGCTTTCAACATTAATGGAAGATTTCCCATTTGGAATTGGGGGCAGACGTAGTCGTAGCGAGGACGATCGACGAACTGCCTGAACAAACATCGTGTTCTTGTCGCTTTTATCTTTTCATTTACGTTCTGTTCATATTTGGTCATAATTGCAAAATTGATTAACGATTCAAGTGTTAAAATTGTGAATTAAAGTTCTGCATAAACATCACAATTCACCACATCTTGAATCATCATCAATTTGAACATTATCACCAAGTGTTTATCGTTTTGCTTATTCCACTATTACTGCATTGCAAACCAAAGTTTGTCAATTTAGAAGATAATTGTTTTTCAGCTGTGAAACGTATTGATTCGATAACATATCACTTCATCACAAATCTCAATTATCTTGTGGTTTTGTCACATATACGACCCTTGCAATAACGGTCCGGAATTGACGCAAGTCGATTCAGAACCGCTTTCGCTTTAGTTCGAAATAATTCCGAAAAACTCTGTGAGATCTATTCACCCCCCTCTAGATCCTCAGGCCAGCGTCTAACAATAACTTCGTATGAGGGACCTAACGTTTCCTTCGGTGAGATCAGACACATATCAAAAGCCTATGGCTTGAGGGACTACATAGTTTTATATTTGTAAAAAGACCCATATATGGAAATGACTGTAGGCTTCCCCAGAAGAGGCGACGATAACATGTCGCCCCATGGAAGGTATTGCCTCTCCCAAGGTTTTCCTATCGCCTAATCGTGGGATAATACATTTCTTGGGCGTAGAGAAGTCATGATTATTAACTGACCCACACCCCTCTGGGAAATAAGGATTCAACTGTCCACCTTTGACTGAGTGGGCGGTGTCCCTTTTCAAGAGAATCCTAGGCTCAAAAGGCCTCTATAAATGCTTCTCCACCATGGGATAAAATGACATATCTTAAGCCATATAAATCACACCCCACATAGGCTTATACCTAAGCATACCACTAAATAACAGAGTCTCTCACCTCACGTGAGCAGGACCTCTAGACCACCACAAAATACCACCGTACAGGGCTTGTCTAAGGGTGCGTTTGATTTGTAATAGAATGTGTACTGGACAGAACAGTACTGGACATATGACTAAGTTACAGGATAACTTTTTGTACTATCTCCTGTTTGATATCTGATGCACAGGACAGACAATTTTGTACTGTCTCTTGTTTGATATGCCAATGTACTGGACAAAATCATACAAAATTTACTCTAATACCCTTTGTAATGTTTAACATTTAATTTTTCACTATGTAAAGACACAAAATATATTAAAACCAAATCATTACAAAGTATATCATAAATTAAAAACAAATCATTAAAAAAAATACATAAAATTACCATCCAAAACATAGACTAAATAAATATATTAACCAAGTCTAATGTTGATAGAGTTCAAAAGAAATCTTAATTAAAACATAATCTTCAACTGACATCATCAAAATTTTAAATTTTATCACATTCTCATAATCTTTCTCACGAAAGACATTCTTTGGGAACCTCCAAACTCCCAAAAGAATTTTTCATACTGCTGATTTTGAGAAAATTTAATCACCAAGTCAATTTCCTCTTCATCAGTTAATCCCAATTTTTTAACCTCTTCAACCAAGTCAGATTTTGAAGGATCTGGCTTTGAAGGATCTGGAAGTTTGGCTACAACTTTAGCAAAATCAGTCGTCACAACTTCCATTTTGCTATTAAAACTCTCCAAAAATTTAGTGGCTAATTGATCACGTCGAGGTCGCTTCAAAGATGGTCCTAGGGTTACATTTCCATCAGAAGTTGGTGAATTATCATGTTGGTGCACAGACTCATCATTATCACCAACATGATTCTCAGTTGTTTCATTTTCACCTCCATCATCGGCCCTACGACCATTTTCACGATCTTTTCCAAAAATACCTTGCAATCTCTCAAACTCTTTAAACTCTTTATTGACATGATTTCCAACTTTGGGATGTTTCTGCAAGAAAAATATATATTTTCAAATGATAAATTATTCATAGCAAAACAAAACATTGTATAAAGTATATGTTAAATACCTCCAAATATTGAGATAATACTTGACTGCTGTCGCAAATGACACATTTTTTTGTATCATCCCATCCAAATCCACTAGTGTTCATCGTGTCAACAACATCATTCAGCTTTGTTGACCACCTCTTCATCTTGTTAACTATTTGTTTCACATTGATAGCTATTCCTGAAATTTTATTTTTCATTCTCTTGCAAACTTCTTCATGAGTTCCAGTCTTGAATGTTTCATTCTCTCCTTTGTTTCCAGCCACCACCATCTCTTCTAATATAGTGAGTAAAGTTTCTTCTTCAATTATACTCCAATTACGTCGAACTCTAATGTTACTCATTGATTGCTCACTTATAATTCCATCTTCATTTTCCATTTCTAAATACCAAAAAAATCAAGAAAATTGTAATAACCAATATCATTCGCAAGTGCAACAACAGAAAATAAATCTAATAAAAAATCATAAAAAGATATTGACAATCACATGATAATAAGTTCAGCTTCATTCAAAACATAAAAGAATCTAAAAAAAGATTATGCAATCACATGGCAATAAGTTCACAATTCATTCATACCCAAAATACATATATAATAAACTAGTTCTATCTAATGCCTATGTCTATTCCTCCATTTTGTAAACATTTCTTGAGCATGCACATCCCTCCTTTGAGTCCATTGATTACTAGGTTCAATAGTTTCCACTATATTGATTGTTTCTTCTCCTAAAGGTAGCTCATCTTCTGCAAATGGAGAAAATTCTTCTGGATCCATTGCCATGTTCACGCGGATGAAGTTATGCAATAAACAACAAGCAAGGATCATTCGACATTGTGTTCTAATAGGATAAAACGATGGGCTTCTCAATATAGCCCATCGTTTTTTCAAAAGGCCAAAACATCTCTCTATCACATTTCTCGCTCGAGCATGCTTATAATTAAACAACTCTTCACGGTCTTGAGGTGAACGACGACCAGAGCCCCACTCTTGCAAATGATATCGTTTACCTTTATATGGGGCAAGAAAGCCTTCACCGTTAGTGTATCCACCATCAACAAGATAATATGAACCTAAAATATTAACAACAACTCATTGTTTGTAATCATGTTCAAACAAACAAAAAAGAGAAGAAATTGTCATACCAATTGGAACCCTTAGTCCATTTTGTCTATTTATTGCATCACGTAATACCCTAGAGTCTGAAGCCGATCCTTCCCATCCTACTAATACATATATAAATCTCATATCCCTAGTACAAACACCTAAGACATTTGTTGCAAGTCCACCTTTTCTCGTACGATATCTAGGTCTGTCAGAAACACTCGGTGTCACTGCTATGTAAGTCCCATCTAAAGCTCCTAAGCAACCCTAAAATTTTAATATATGATCCAGATTAGTTTGCTTAACCAGAAGAATATATTAAGATAACTAGGTAAAAATTATTACCTTAAACCATTTCCATCTTTCATCAGAGCAATCTTGAGGTATAGGTTCTGGTTTGGCAAGTAAATCATTTCGTAATCTCAAAACTACGGCCAGTACTCTATGACAATATCTGCTAATTGTTTGTCCTGATCTAGACAATCTAACTTGAATACTTCTATTTTTTGTGTGATGTGCGAGTATATTTAAAAAAACTGCAACTTGTTCTTCAACACTTACTTGTCCAAGTTGCACTAATCCTCCTCGTACCCTTAAAACCTCACAAAGATGTGCAAATGTGTTTCTACACATTCTTAATTCCCATATGCAATGAGAATCACTCGTACTAGTAATTGATTCCAAAACATCTCTACGTGACTCGTATCTTGCTAAAACTCTTTCATTCAAAGATCTTCTCTCATAATTATCACTTAAAACAAAATTCAAGAAAAAAAACCAACAACGTGCATGGCTAGAATCTGAATATACATCCTCCAAACAAGAAGATAATGAAAATTTTGGTTATCATCCATTTCGACTACATATAAAAAAATAATTAAAAAATTAATGATGAATAAAAATATAAAAAATTAACTACATTCAAAATATTTATTAGTTATTATGTACATGTATGATGTATGAAGAATGCTAATGTTTCCTTATATTAAAATATTGATTAAAGAAAAACATGAAATGAAATTCTTCTTCTTCGTATGTGCTAGCGGTGGTAACGTTTTTGTTTCGTATGTGCTAATATTTTTGTTTTGTTTACTATAACAATATGAGTGAATGAACACATCATGGAAAAGGATAAAAAAAAATTAGAAAACACATGGAATGGAAAGATTGTATAATAAATACAAATTATAGCCTATTATGTTATACCAACAATATTCAGAGAAGAGTTAATAAATAATAAAGGAAACTAGAGCAATTAATTAACAAAGTAAAGTACCTGGACAATAAATTAAGAGTGAAGCCCCATTTTGGTCCCTCACAAATATTACATGAGTCAAATTAGTCCCTCACAAAAAAATCGACCCAACTTAATCCCTTACAAAATTTAACCGGATCATATTAGTCCTTCTACTAATATTTTTCTCAAATCGATTTTTTTTCTAGTTTTAAACCGTGACTGGACTGCCACTTTGGATTTTATTTATTTTTCATTTTTTAAATACTAAATTGATTTTTTATTTTTAATTTCATTTTTAAACAATTATAAATTAATAATATAAAAAAGCCAAAATTGTTTCTTATAAGGATTTGAACTCAGGCCCATGTGGTTAATCTTAAACAATTCTAAATTTAAAATAAAAAATACAAAACTTGTATCAATATGGTCTCGAACCTAAGTCTCTTCAGATTAAATACAATAAAAATTGATTTGTCTATTTGTAAATGATAGTCACTTTACTAACAATAGAAATTGATTTGTCTAGTTGTTATTGATAGTCACTTTACTAACCGTAGAAATTGATTTGTCTAGTTGTAAATGATAATCACTTTATTAACAATAGAGATTGATTTATCTAGTTGTAAATGATAGTCACTTTACTAACAATAGAAATTGATTTATCTTGCTGTAAATAATAGTCGCTTTACTAACAATAGAAATTGATTTTTCTAGTTGTAAATGATAGTCACTTTATTAACGATAGAAATTGATTTGTATAGTTGTAAAGTGAAAATCATTTAACTTGAAGGGACTTGGATTTGAGACCTCATAGGTAAAAATTTATGTATAGAATTTGTTAATATTAGTAGAAATCATGGAAATTACTTGTTTAAAAATTACTTTATAAGAAATAATTTTGGTGTTTTTGATATTATTCATTGATAACTGTTTAAAAATGAAATTAAAAATAAAAATTAATTTAGTATTTTAAAAAAAATATAACGTGTCAGTCCAGTCACAGTTTAAAAGTATGAAAAGAACCGGTTTAGAAGTAGAAAAAACCGATTTGAGAAAAATGTTAGCAGAAGGACTAATATGATCCGGTTAAATTTTGTAAGAGATTAAGTTGGGTCAATTTTTTTGTGAGGGACTAATTTGACTCATGTAATATTTATGAGGGACCAAAATGAGTCTTCACTCATAAATTAAAGAGGTGACCACTTGCTTATGGAGTTTGTGACGTCGTATTCTGCCGTTTATGAGAAGAGGCGTTAGGTTTTAAGAGCAATAGTGTTTTGCTGAATATAAGGATCCAAAGGTTAATTTAGTATTTTTATTTATTTGTACGTGGAACAACATTTTGTCCAGCACTTAAGTGAGTGACAAAAAAATAGATAGTTGTCTAGTCCCTCATTCCTTTATTTGTGCTATCCTTTATTTATTTTTTAAATCAAACGGTGGACAAATAATTTTGTCCTGTCCAGTCCCTATTTTTTAACAAATCAAACGCACCCTAAGGCTTTTGAGTGTTCCCACCATTTGTAGGGGGAAACACACAAGCCTGTACGTTTTTGCCAATACAATATATATATATATATATATATATATATATATATATATATATATATATATATATATATATATAATTAAGAAAATAAGCTAAATATGCTAGCCTATATAAGCATATATTGTCTGTCCTATATGACTTTATAGGTAAAATAAACTATTTGAAAGTTTTAATGGAAAACAAGTTTTTAAATAGGCTTTCAGGCCATGCCAGATTTTTAGAAAGGTCAGACCTGGCCTAACCTTTCCCTTCCCTCACGTCCATCTATCTCTCCTCTCCCCTCTTAAAATTTGAACAAAACACATAAACTATTAAATATTCCTCCCCTTCCATTTACTCCCAATCCAATAGACCCGTAAGATCCAACCATTTATCTTTTGAAATAAAGATCCAAATTTTAAAATTAAAATAATAATGTCTATTTTATACAACTAACTATATTGTCTATTTTTTTATAGAATTAAAGTTAAAATTTAACATAACAAACAAACATGTATAAGAGAAAGTTATATTAAAGGACTAGACAATATTATATATTAGATAAAAATAAACAAAGATATATAAATAAAACAAACTTTTTTTATAAATCAAATATATTTGTGCGCAATTGCAAACACTAATTCCTAAATCTAGAAAGAACAAATTCAAACTCTTTAACATTATACTTAAATTTATTTTTTTTATTGAAATTAAATATAAAGTTTTAATTGCAAAATAAAAATAAAATAAAACTAGAGATGGCAAGCAAATCCAAACCCGCGGGGCCCACCGCACCCGAACCCGAATCAACGGGTGAAAACCCGAGTTGAATGGGTTTGGGTTCGGGTTCGGGTGTCACCCGATATTTCAGGTGCGGGTTTGGGTAGTGTGAAACCCGCACCCGAAATCCGAAATCACACCCGCTTCACTTATATATATATATATATATATATATATATATATTTATATTTATATTTATATATATATATATATAAATATAATTATAAATATATAAATATAATTATATATATATATATATATATATATATATATATATATATATATATATATATATATATATATATATATATATATATATATATATATATATATATATATATATATATATATATATATGGTGAAGGTTCAATTAAATCCCTCACCCATGTACCACTCAATTTCACCGTTAGATTAAATAAGTAAGTATATAATGTTATTAGTTTTACTGCACTATATTGAATCTCTCATATCATCCCACCATATTTCTCTCTCCTCTAGTAAATAATATCAGTATCTCAACCGCTTGCACAACAAGGTTGTTGTATCAGGCTGCCGCCTGTCTAAAAAATTTCAACAAATCAAGTTGGATAACTTTCTGTCTGTCAGTGATATTAGTCTTACAACAGGTAGAGAAAATTCTAAATAACTTCAAATCACAAAATTTCAGAAGGAGCAAAACGAAATTCAAATTGGCATTTCAGATCATTCAATCATAATCCATTTCCAATAGTTGAAGAAAAAATAATCGGAAAATTAGTAGTATATAGTTTTTTAATTTAACTATATTCTCTCCTTTTAATGAATTAAGTATTGAAAATAGAATTATAATTTAAAAATCGGTTCATTTTTATAAGATTGGAATTGGGAATCTGCCAAAAAAAATTTAACCCTGAACAAAATACATCTGGTTTCAAATTCATGAAACCCTTTAAGATGGATAATCAAATAGAAGTGGTACTCAGCATCATTCGGTTACTCACAAATCTTATTTTATCATTCCGGTTCCCTTAATAAATAATTTTTTTTTGAAGATTCTTAAAAAAACCAATGACACTGGCATGGTTTTGAAAGAAGACGAGAGATTATGAAAATAAAGAGAAAAAGAGTAAATAGTTGTAATTAAGGAGCATAGTGGTGGTTGGGAACGTGCAAAGAAAAAAAAAAGAAAGAATAAATAAAAAAAAAAGAAAGAATTATTATGTGTGAATAGAACACTATAACATATTGTAGAACTCATTAATCTGATGGTTATTTTTTATGGTTCACCGTGAACCATTTGAGTGATGGTTCACCCTAGATGCAACCTATATATATATAATATTGTGGAAAGTCGTAGGAAAAATATATTTTATGTATTTTACCGCGGGTTTGGATGAAAAAGCCCGAACCCAACGGGTGTGGGCGTGAGTGTTATTTTGTCACCGAACAACATTTGGGTTTGGGTTTGAGTTCGGGTGTCGATTTCGAGTGCGGGTTTGGACAGTGTGAAACCCGCACCCGACCCGACCCGTTGTCATCCCTAAATAAAACAAAGGAAACTCAATAACAATAATTATTTTAATTAATTACTAATTACAAACATACCTAAATATTAATATTTTTTTTCCAAACTTTTTTATAAAAAAAATAAATTACAAACATACCTAAATATTAATATTTTTTTTCCAAACTTTTTGATAAAAAAAATAAATAGAAATAAAAAATAAAAAGAAGGAAACCCTAGTAATGATAATAATTAATAAATCCACAAATAAGGAAGAGAGGGAGAAGGGCTTTTAAAAGCACAGCCAACATAGGATTAGAGAGCAGTTCCAGTCAGTACAATCAATCAAAACCCTCTTCTCCCTCCCTCTAGGTTTTGCTTTTTTCCTCTCTTCTTCTTCCCTTTCTCAATGGCTAACAACAAAGAGGCTTTCAACATCTCAGATCTCAGTTCCGGTACGCTTCTTCTCAATACCCGTGTTTCCCCCAATCTTTTTGATGTATTTTTGATGTAATTTGGTTAATTGGTTTTTGATTTTTCTTTGTAGCTCTCAATGAAGAGGATCGGGCTGACCTAGTCAACGCTCTCAAGGTTTGCATGTTTCTTGGTCTTTTCAATTGTAAACCCTAATGTTTTTTTTTTTTGTGAAGTTTCGTTCTTTAAGCTAACCCTAATTTTGACAAAACCCTAAACTTTTTCATTTTTGTTTTGTTTTTTGCGTTGGGTTTATGGTTTGATGATTTTGTGAAGTGTTGTTTATTTAGTTTTTGTTTTGGTTTGATTGAATATGTGTAGAGTAAGATACAAAGTCTTGCTGGACAGCACTCTGATGTTTTGGAGAGTCTGTCTCCTGTTGTTAGGAAGCGTGTTGAGGTTCTCAGAGAGATTCAGGTATATTTCTTAATTTTTTTTTTTAATTTTGATTTGATGATGGTTTTAATGGTTAATATGTGTTGTTTAATGCTTAATTGTTAAACTTAACCACCTTATGTGTATTATTATCCAGTTAATCAATTAGCCAATGGGGATTGAGTGAAATTATCATGAAACTTAACCTGCTACTTGTTTGTTTAATTTCTTTATTTGTTTCCAGTGTTTGTTTTCTCTGTATTCTTGAACTATAACAACATCAAGTTGACTTGATTTGAGTATAAAGTTTGTGATTTAAAGTTCATTTGGCAAATTCCTTGTTTGTTGGATTGATCCTAAGGTTTTTTTTGCAAGTTCTGGTGCATCAGGGTGCTTCCAGACTCATAGCATTGTCTGTAACTGTTAAGCCGAGACACTCCTTTGCTTAGTGAAATCACTATGTTGAATAAAATGTATCACCTTAATTCACAAATTCGAAAAAATTATCATTCAACAGGGATAGCTGATTTCTGAACCTTGTATTTGTTCCAATCTTAACATTATACACTTGGAAAGACTATTTCATTATTGTTTTATACTTTTAGTAATCTATTATTTATAATATTTGAAAATGTAACCATACTATATAACTTATCTTGTGTGGGTTAAAATAGCTTTGATTCTAAATTCTGAATTAACGAATGAGTTTGCCCTTTATGATATGTTAAGTGGATCTGTCAATTGCTCTTGTAGTTTGTATCTGATCTTCCTAAGATGGGTTTTGTTTATAACTGTACAGAGTGAACATGATGAATTGGAGGCCAAGTTTTTGGAAGAGAGAGCTGCCCTTGAAGCCAAATACCAAGTTTTGTATCAACCATTGTACACTAAGGTATCCTAAAGATTCATTTTATTGTATATTCATAGAAACTCTGTCTATTTTAATCATGATTTTGATTTTTCTGCTATTCGAGTTTAAAATTATTCAATCTGATTTCTATGTGAATATTTGATATAATATCTTTAATCACTGGATTTATTAATGATTGGATGCAGCGCTATGATATTGTGAATGGTGCCACTGAAGTGGATGGGGTAGCAGTTGAAACTACTGATGGAGAAGAAGACAAAGGTAGTGACTAAGAATTGACATCTTACACTATTGAAGTTATTGTTTTAGTTCTTTATCTCAGCAATTTTCTTGTAATTCCTGCAGAGAAAGGAGTGCCTTCATTTTGGCTCAATGCTATGAAAAACAATGATGTCTTGGGTGAAGAGGTAAGTTCAAAAAGTGTTCAGCATTTAACTCATTAAATCCTTGTGATTTATTAGTCGTAAAATTATTCTTGTAATGATGTTTTCCTGCTTCTCTACAAAATAGATTACAGAGCGCGATGAAGGTGCTCTCAAGTTTCTCAAAGATATCAAGTGGACAAGGATTGAAGAACCTAAAGGATTCAAACTTGAGTTTTTTTTCGATTCCAATCCCTACTTCTCAAACTCGGTGTTGACCAAAATCTACCATATGGTTGATGAGGACGAGCCTATTCTGGAGAAGGCTATTGGGTAAGCTGCCGGTCTTTTTACCTGTGCTATTGTACTGCTAGTTTTCCACAGTTTGTAAGGTTTATTTGCTGCATTTTGGTTTTGCAGGACTGAAATTCAGTGGCTTCCAGGAAAATGCCTGACCCAAAAGATTTTGAAGAAAAAGCCCAAGAAGGGTGCAAAGAATGCTAAACCAATTACCAAGACTGAAACCTGTGAAAGTTTCTTTAACTTTTTCAATCCACCAGAAGTTCCTGAAGATGATGAAGACATTGATGAAGATATGGTATGGCACCTACTTAAACTCAAGGCCAAATATAAATATGAAATATACTATTGCTTGAACTATTTAATTTAATTTTTAACAGGCTGAGGAGCTTCAGAATCAGATGGAACAAGACTATGACATTGGGTAAGCATGATTGCCTATTTGTCTTTTACTTTTGTCGAAGCTATGTATCCAACTTGTATTATGCTCAGAATCTGTTTTTCATTTGTAATATTGAATCTATCCTTAATTGAGTTTTGATGCTTCTTCAGGTCAACAATAAGAGATAAGATTATCCCCCATGCTGTATCATGGTTTACTGGGGAGGCTGCTCAGGGAGAGGAGTTTGGAGACCTGGATGATGAAGATGAGGATGAGGACGATGATGGTGAGGAGGATGATGAAGATGAGGATGAGGACGAAGATGATGATGATGATGAAGAGGAGGAAGAGACTAAGACTAAAAAGAAGGTATAATCTTGATTGAATTGAATTGCTGAAATGTTGGTTTGTTCTTTTTAATTAATGTTTGAACTTGAATTAACTTGATTGTTTTTGTGTCCTGTGTTAATCTCCTTTGGAATGTTGCTGCAGTCATCTGCTAGTAAGGTAAAGCCATTTTAACTTTGTGATCTTAATGAAATCATATTAGGGACTTTTTTTTCTTTTCTGAATTTGTTTGCTTGATAGTGTATTGCTTGCCAACAAGAGAAGTGCTAGCAACACTGTCTGAGACTTTCTCCACTAATGTATTTTATCTGATGCATTGAAAAGAATGTCAAAGAAAGTGTTGGTAGCCCTTCTCTTGCTACCATTGTTCTTATTACACTTGTGTAGCAGATTTTAAAAACGGCACTATTACACTCTTTTAGAAAATGCTGTCAAATGGCGGCACAAAAACACAATTGTATAATACAGTAGCATAGAGTTCAAAACAACCACTATTTTATGCTATCAGTGATCAACAGTACATCTTTCCTAATTTCCATCTCGTGTTATGTATTTTCAGAAGAGCGGAATTGCTCAACTCGGCGATGGTCAGCAGGGTGAAAGACCACCAGAGTGCAAGCAGCAGTAGTTTATTTATTCAGAGTGTGATGCTGCTATGCTGAAAGTTGTTTTGGGATCCTAGTGCCTGATGAAAAAGGGTTTTCAATTTCATGTGGTTTTTCATGGTCCTTAATTCATTTTCCTCCCCTTAGTTTTATAGTCTGAATTTCTTGAGTCTATTGCTCCTTTTTGTCCCCCTCCTTTTGGAGAGATGGTGTTATATAGTCAGGGTATGTTGTGATTTATCGGTACTTCAATTTTAGGTCTCCTTCCTAGATACTTAAAGTTTGTGCTTGATTGTTACCAATATTAAAACTTTGAATAGCAAAACGTTGCTACAAGTTTTCGTGTGAGAAGAAAAATTGTAATGATTTTTTCTTCTAAGTGCATTCGATATGTTACAATTTTATTGCTTGTATTCAGTTTTACTTCAGAAAATGAGATTTGGAATGTTATATTTTTTCTTGCAAGATTTAGATTTTTTTTTCAATTATCTGTAATATAAAATTTTAAAAATAAATATCAAAGTTAAAGTAAAGTACTAATAAACTTAAATTAAGGTATTAAGTTAAAATAAAATATTTAGGTTTAGATTTTTTTTCCATTATCTTTTCTATAATTTTCTTTTCTTTGAAATAAATTTAAATTAAGGTATTACTTTTCCAATAAAAGTCACGTAAATTCTTGTGAAACCAAAAATGATTTGAATGATAAAATGAGCTTTCTTATGTCTATCTTTTATGCTCTAGTTTGTTTATATATTTTTTAGCTGGGTAGGATTGCAATTGCAATGCATGGTAAAGTTTGGGATCCGGTTTATATATCTTTATATAAAGAATATAATTTAACTCTCTTATATAAGGGTTGGAATCTCTAGTTAAGTTGGAAGAGGTGTTTATATATCTTTATATAAAGAATATAATCTAACTCTTCTATGTAGGGTGGTAATATGGGCGGTGGTCGATCGGGCCGGCCTACGCACTCGTAAAAAATTAATGGGTTGGGTTGAGATTTTGGATCTGCCGCCCACCAAAGTCCGCCCCGCCAAAACCCGCCACCCATCTAAGCTCGTCCCGCCAAAGCGCGCCGTCCGCTAAAGTCGGCCTCACCTATTTGTTAAGTTCGTTTCGCCTTAAGCCTGTCTTTTTTAGTTAATTCTAAATAATTCAAATTCTTGTTGGTTTTATTCTATACATTTATTTATAAATATATGCAATATTTTTTTAGGCAAGATTTATTTAAAAGATGCTTTATAAAACTCTGTTCTAAAAAATAAGTGAAAGTTAAAAAAAGACTATTAATCTATTTAAAAAATAAAATAAAATAAAATAAGCGGGCAGTCCCACTGCATGCCAACCCGCCACCTTGGCGGGGCAGACATGATTTTCATGCCCATTTTATTTGACGGACTTGTCGTTTCGCTCGCTTTTTGGCGGGTTTTAGGCGGGGCGGGCGACCTGTTTTGTCACCCCTACTCCTATGTGCCCAACCGCCACCTTGGCGGGGCGGACATGATTTTCATGCCCATTTTACTTGGCGGACTTGTCGTTTTGCTCGTTTTTTGGCGGGTTTTAGGCGGGACGGGCGACCTGTTTTGCCACCCCTACTCCTATGTGCCCAGGGTCGGAATCTCTAGTTAAGTTGGAATCTCTAGTTAAGTTGGAAGAGATCGCTTATTATCTCATTTAAGTGCAATGGATGGTAAAGTGAAGCTGTAAGAGATCATTTATCATCTCATTCAAGTACTTTCAGAGTCCGATTTATTAAAACTTTATAATAAAAAATGTAATTTAACCCTCTTGTGTGTCCAGGGTCAGAATCTCTAGTTGAGTTGGAAGATATTGTTTATTATCTCATTCAAGTGCAATGGATGGTAAAGTGAAGCTTTTAAGAGATTATTTATCATCTCATTCAAGTACTCTGGGGTCCGATTTATATATCTTTATGATAAAGAATATAATTTAACCCCGTGTGTGTCTAGGGTTGGAATTGAATCCATTGCACTTTATGATACAACTTTTTATCCTTTAAATAAGAGGAGGTGGTCAATATTTAAGGCAACTCGACGTATTTAGTTTTAAATTTTTGGTTAAATTGAAAGATGTCGCTTATTATCTCATTCAATTGCTCTTGATCTGTTGTTGTTCCGGTTTGCGGAATTAAATTCAAAATTAAGAGATCGCTTATTATCTCATTCAAATGCTTTTTTCAGTTTAATGTAAAAATCTTTATGATAAAGAATATAATAGATGATCCCATAAGATGTTAAGATGTGTTATTTTGTGCGTTGAATGAAATTTTTCGATAAAAAAAGTTGTCAAAAACAACTTGTAATGTAGCTTGGTGTCTCCAGGGCCGGTCCCGACTTTTTAGAGGCCCAGGGCAAATATAAAAATAGACCCCTAATAAAAATTAATTTTTTACTCGAAAAAAATTCCGAAGATAAGATCAAAATTGGTAGACAACGAACACCGTCTCAAAGAAATGAAAATGATATTTTTTCTTACTTCAGTTGCGAAAAACCAAATCATATGACTAAAAGATGTAGAAGTAAGCTTAAACAACGTCTTGACTCTAATTCGCAGGTTTATCTGACTGGTAAGAAATTATGACTGATAAGAAACGTATTTCTATGATTAAAAAAATAATAAATCAAAACACAAATGATAATGAATTTGATTTCATCATATAATAAATAAGTTAATTGTATCATAAACTTTTAAATATTTAATTGTAACATATAAATAATTTATAAAATTTATAGTAAAATAAATTTAATTATAACATATAGTAATTCCTAAAATTTATACTAAAATGAGTATATTAAAAATTGCAATTTTAATTGATTGTATAAAAAAAGTTTATAATTAAAATTTAAGAGAAATTAATTGTTACTTTTATTTACCACCGATGCAATGTGGCTGCAATGAAAGAAAATGATAATTAAAGATATGGTAGTACAAGGTATCGAACTGGTGACATTAAAATACCAAATTGTAGTCTTAACCGCTGGGCCATAAGCAATAACTTGTCTATAGTTTACGGTCATAAATATATATTTTATAGTTACTGTATTATAAATTTTTAATTAGACTTCCCAAATTGAGGTCCCATTTTTTTTGAGGCCCTGGGCTGTGGGCCTGCTTGCCCTGGCCCAGGGCCGGCCCTGGGTGTCTCGCTTTCAATAACACTTGCATTATTATACCCAACATTACGGAGAACATGCCAGTGAGCTAATCATTTTTATTTATATTTTTCATTCTCAAAGGAAACATCTTGCAATTGATTTCCATTTTTTTGTTGTTGTCTGAATTGATTTCCTCTTTGTTTGTGATATTGTAAGGGGTATGAGAATATACCCTTTTTCTTTCAAAAATAGATACTACTTCCAATATGGACTATAATAAAAAAAAAAGAATTTCTTTATTGACCTCTCTATCTTCTTGGTCACCCGCGGCGAAAAACCCAAAATGCCCCTATATTTCGGAAATGCATTACCGAAACACCTAAAAATGAGTTATTTCGGAGATGCATTTCCGAAAATAATTTTTTTAAGAAAAAAAATGTTTTCGGAGATGTATTTCCGAAATACCCCATTTTTTAGTGTTTCGGAAATTCATTTCCTAAAAAAATACAGGTTTCTCCTTTGTTTGTTTCTTTGGTTGTGAGCGTGTTTCATACTCACTTTGCTTTTTATTCTCTGCAACTCCTAAAGTAACAAGATAATGGTAGCAATAATAATGGAATCAATCACAATTCACATGGAATTTCTCTACGATTAATCAATTCACAGATCTCTAAGATCTTTCAATCTCTTCACCTCTCTAATTTCACTTTCTTCAAAGCAATGAAGTTTTGTTCCTTTTAGTGCTTGTTGCTTAGTTGGATTCAAATTCTCCATTTTCTTTCAATTTTGTTGAAAAAAAAGTGATTTTGGCATCTGGGTTCTGTTTGTTTATGCTCATTGAGGTGTTCTGCTTTTTTTTCGGAAGTTAACTTCCGAAACTCTAAAATATGGGTGTTTTCGGAAATGCATCTCCGAAAACACCCCCCATTTGATATTTTCGGAAATGCATTTCCGAATTTTGAAAAAATCTGGAAAAAAAATTACTTCGGGAATGCATTTCCGAAGTAGGGGTATTTTTGGATTTTCGCTGGGGGTTTTCCCCATAGGGAGATCAATAAAGAAACTTTCTAAAAAAAATCCATAATTTTAAATTCAAAATCTAAGCAATTTTTAACTCAATTCACTACTTTTAGTAATTAGAATTTTGTTTTTAAGTACTATTTAGCAATAAATATAATTGAGGGTACTTTTGAGGATGGACTTCTATTTTCATGAAATTTATAGAATAAGTTTTACTTGACTAAATTTCTTAATAACAACGTCGGTTTCTTTTTTATCATGACTAGTGTTAATAACATTCAGTCAAATACAATCTTTTTAATATTTATTCTTTTATTGAATAATATTCAAGCGGGCTGACCATTTTAAAAATAAAATTTATGAGAGTTTATTTTTAAATTTCAGAGATCATATGAATTAGAATAAATACTTAGACTCTATTTAATAAAAATAGTGGTTTGCCGATAAGCTAGTTGAAACTCCCTCCGTTTTTTATTATAAGTCGTTTTGGAAAAAAAAGTATTTAAATATAAGTCGTTTTATAATTCCAATGAATAATTAATGCTATTTTTCCTATTATATCCTTAAATATTTATTATTCTCTCTCCTTTCAATTATATAAATTTATCTTCCACATGTCATTAATGAAGAATAATTTTGTAAAAACCTTCATAATTTCTCATTTTCATACAACAATTAATATTTTTCTTAATCTGTGTGAAAAGTCTAAAACGACTTATAATAAAAAACGGAGGGAGTACCTTATAGTTTGACTGATAACTGATAGCTTATAATTTATAGCTGATGACTGATAAGTTAATTGAAGTATTTGGTAAAATTAACTGTTTAATTAATTGATAATTAAAATGATATAAAAGACATTTAATATATAGTTTTTTATTTTAAATTAAAATAAATTATAAAGGATAATAGTGGATTTTAGTTAAAATAATAAGGGTAAAAATGAAAGAAAAAATGATAAGCTATAAGCTAAAACGCTAATTGAAATAGCGTAAAAACAAAAGATATAAGCTAGTAAAATAAATTATAATCCCGTGAAGAAAAGACTAATGTCTTTTATTGTTGTACAAAGCTAAAAAAAGGTCTTACTAAATAGAGTCTTAGGTTTTGTTTGGTAAAATTAGCGGTTGAATGATAATTTTTATCTTATAGCTGATGACTGATAGTTGATAAGCTAATTAAATTGTTTGATAAAATTAGCAGTTTAACTAGCTGATAAATGTAAAATAACATAAAAAGATATTTCTTAATTATTAATCAAATTTAAAGACTCAATCTCACTCTCTCGGTCTAATTGAATAAAGCCACACTCCTAACCATGAAATTTTGCTATCGTTAACCCATTTTAGTTAAAAGCGTATTTTTAGAAAGTTATTAAATCCTAATTGTTACCTAAAACGCTCTCGCTGTATTTAGGATCAATGCCTAGTTTTACTATCCAGTTCATTCCTCATCCTCTAAGTCTAATTGGACTAAACTTTAATTGGTTCTCACTCTCGTGTTAAACTGTTTTAATTAAATTTGAAAGCTAAAACCAGAAAATTAATTAATGAGAAATTACGCCGTTTCAATTACGGTGTCCCGTCGAAACGACGGTCCTCACATCCCTGGTTCTAGAAATTTAGTCGGATATAATTGTCATGAAACTCGTATTATTGTTATTATTTTTGTAGAATAGAAACATTAACGTGGTGATGATAATGATATCTTAAACTTAGAAACAAAAACAGTAACAATCTTAATTGACAAAAGAAATAAAAGAAGCAATAATATTTAAGACTTAAAGTAAACAGGTGCAGAAAATTAAATAAGGCAAATGCTTACGGAAACTTGAACAGAAGAAACTTCGAAAATAAAATAACAACAAGATTAAATAAATTTTTGATCCAAGTACATAAGTAGAGTTCAAAATTGAAAGTAATGGTATATCGGTTGTCCGATGTGAACAATCAGGTATTTTATAGAGTGAAATATATGCCTAATTCATAATAAAAACTTGGACCCCTTCTCTAAAGATGAGCATTCTAATTTATACTCAGCTTCTTGCATAAAAGTCTCAAACAAATCTGTAACACTCTGATAGTTGTGCTGAAAGAGGATCCCGGGATGTATGGAGAACGCGAAGAGAGCGAAGGGTGGAAGGAGAAAATCCAGGAGAGCGCGAGCTTCGTGGTGGGCGCCATGTGTGGGGTGGTGGGTGCCACACCCTTGATGTGGCAGGCGCCACTTATTATGGTGGTGGTGGGCGCCACACCCTTGATGTAGCAGGCGCCACATGTTGTGGTGGCAGGTGCCATATGGCAGGCGCCACGTGTTCTTCTTGTCACAAAATATTTATTTATTTCTTCTTTTTACTCAAATCTCCTTCGTGACCAAATTTACTCGAGGTACCTAAAATAGGACAATAATACCGGCATAACAAGACCTAAATAAACAAAAATTATTTTAAACCCTAGCTATAAAGTCTAACGAATGAATTTGACTCAGGTACACATTATTAAAAACTTAAATCTCGCATTTACAATAGTCACTTACTTGATTGTTAGAGTTTTTATAGGTCTATCCCATTGCTAGCTGCAAATAGAGAATATTGATGTACCAAAGTACGTTATCACTATCACTATCCTAATAATCATCAATACTTGAAGATAAGGATCATTCCAAATCATTTGACGTCGTATGTAGATAACATCCCCAAACATTTTTCGTTTTATCTTTGATCTAATGGCGAACCCCCAACATACACGAGCAATAAATTCTCCCTGACCAAGATATCAATGGTCTTTTAAAAAAATTCATGGAGTCCGTTCAAAGGAAGTCTAAAACTGTCAGAAACAAAATGACTGTATGAGGCGAACAATTCAAATGGGGGGATGAAACACAACATGATGGATCGATTCGACGAGGTTCCCTATACTCGGGAGCTAAGGAAATCACATCATGAATGTTTGGTGTCATCAAGGCCTAAAACCTCCCATACGTGGTTCTCCCAAATCAACAAATCTTTCACGCTAAACATGGATCAAGAACACATAGTTTGGTGCGAGAGAGGAGGCAAAGGAGGAAGCATTGAGCCGATCCATCATATCTAAAAGGGCGTTAAACCAATGTGACAAAGATATCAGACTCATACAAACTATTCTAAACCATAAACCTTACACTCAGACAATTATCTCAAAGAAGATTTTAGAGCCTCTAGACCATAAATCATAACTTATAAACTCTAACGAATAGATTAGACTCAAATAAAGACTATTCTAAACCTTAAACCTTACACTCTCGATTATTTGATTGTCATAGTGTTTATCCATACACCCATTAAAAGTCACAATTTACATTATAAATCCATAAATATTAAATCAAACCAATATGTATTTTACCCTATACTATGTTATAAGAGGAGGAATATTTTTACTCCAAGTGTAAGTTATTAAGACTTACTCCTCATCATGACCATTGATTCTTCTCAATCTAATGGTTAAAATTAGGAAATTTCTTTATCCACCTCCCTACTTTCTTGGTCACCCCTGGCAAAATCCCCAAAATGCCCTTAGTTTCGGAAATGCATTTCCGAAGTCACTTATTTTATGAGAAAAAATGTGTTTTCGGAAATGTACTTCCGAAAACATGTTTTTTTTAACGAAAAATACTGATTTCAGAAATGTACATCCGAAATATTGTTTTTTTTCCAGAAAATAGGTGAATTCAGAAGTGCATCTCCGAATTCACCCCCCCTTTGAAGAATTCGGAAATGTACTTCCGAAATAAGGTCTGAGACAAAAGAAAAATAACAAACAACAACTATTCGATTTATTTAAAGGATGAAGATTACATCGATCACATTACATAAGATTAAAGTTACATATTGTTAAACACGGGTAGGTGAGGATGAGTTAACATTTTGATAACGTCGGCCCCCGATCTTTGAAGTTTCGCATCCAACTCGATCGGACCCTTTGAAGAAAATCGGTCAAAAGTTGTCCACAAAACCGCTAAATCTTCGTCGTTCTTTACCTCGAATGGGATGAACTCAACGTCTCCGTCGTCGGTAAGCGATGGCCAGCGATACTCAAGCTTGACAACCTTCTGATTTTCTGGATATTGCAATAGCGTGTTGAGCGACGTTATCAATTCCGCAAACGGCGTGTCGCGCGAGAAAAGAGTGTGTTGTATTTATAGACTCATTGGAGTAATGATGGCCCAACAAACCTTATCTTGCATTCAGTGGATGTTTCGAAAATGAACTTCCGAAATTATTCTGAAAACATGTATATTTCGGAAATGAACTTCCGAATTATGCAGAAACAGAGGTGAAAAATCACATTTTGTGCATTGCATTCTGTTTTGAGATAACAATAAGAAATGCATACAAAAGTGACACAACATAAACAATGACAACATTAAACATACTTATATTATATATGTATTGAATCGGTTTGATTTTACATGGTAAACGACAATACATACAAAAAATGACACACACCGGTCATTACAAAAAAAAAACGGTCCGACAATCTCTAGAAGTGGAAGCCTATACTTGTTGGTCTTGTACGTCGATTCCATCACAAGAACGGTTGGAAATGTGTTGAACAATTTGATACTTTCGGGATGAGTCCAAAAAATGTCATGCACCGTAACTGTGTCCTCGCACGTTCGGAAGCTTGACATGTATTGGTTATCGCCTAATAGTTTCAAAAGTTGTTGCATTTCCGACCGAGGGCCCATTTTCAAGACTTTAAGATTGTGCCGTTCATTGTATACTTGCTTGATATTTGAAACGCTATCCGGTTTTTTTCGCTTCAAATCTGCAAGTATGTTTCTCGGCGCCACTTTCACTATCGATAAATCCAAAATAACATTCTTCTCTTCGCGGGATAACCGACACGCCGTTGGATGCCCGTGTAGCTTGGCATCCAAGGCATGATTATGAATTCCACAAATGACGCTTAAACGCCACAAATCATCAACCCTCCGAGTCACGCGCAACTTAAACGGACACCCACACTTTCTCGATCCCGTGTCTTCGTGTTTTAACAATCGATTTGTTGGTACATACCTCCCACCCCTATCGCAGTTCAAAACGACAAAAGCTTTCCGTCTACTATTTCCATTGTCGGACCTTAAAATAACAATGCCAAATCCAAGTTTACTAGCTTCGCTACGAACCCAATCAAGCAATTGTTCACGACAAGCGAAGCTCCGATCATTTGTAAATTGTTGTCGTACATCTACCGCATCGATCATGGATTTAACATCGTTAACCGAATCGTTATTAACGTTGACATCTTCCGGAACTACTACGTCATCGTCGACAATGTTGTCCGGATGCACCATACCTAACATATGCAAAAATTAGCAAAATTGGCCAAAACTGTTTTTTTACTGCCAGGCATGATTTCGGAAAGTACATTTCCGAAATTTGTTAGGTAACTTATTTCATAAATGAACTTCCGAACCATCGCAGTTTTCTTCATAGAATTCATCAATCAATGTAGTGAAATAGGGGATGAAATGAGAGATGTTTACCTCAAATTGTAACTTTCTATGCTCCTTTTAACGTGATCAACGGTTTGAAACTTGATTTTGAGACGAAAAACAGATTGATTTTGATGGAAGTTTTGGAGAGGGTTTGGGTTTGTTTTGGAGAAAAATGATAAAATAGTGAAGGAGGGAAAATGGTATATGAACAGATTATTTCGGAAATGCACTTCCGAAATAATACCTGACTGTTAAAAACAACGTATTTTTTGAATTTTTATGCATTTCGGAAATACATCTCCAAAAACATCAATTTTTTGGTGTTTTCGGAGATGCATTTCCGAAGTCTGAAAAAATCAAAAAAAAAATTACTTCGGAGATACATCTCTGAAGCAGGGGTAAATTGGGGTTTTCGCTGGAGGTCAGTCCCATAAGGAGGTGGATAAATTTTTTTTTTTAAAATTAATAAGTAATTAAATATGGAAAGAGAAAATAATAAATATATATTTTGTAAAATGAGAAAATGTATTGCAATCCTAATTATATATAAAACTACATATAAAGTATATTTTGCAATTAAGCCAAATATCAAAATCAAAATGAGAAAAATGTGTTGCAGTCCAGATGAAAATTGAAAATGGAGGGAAGATAAACCCTAACAATCCGGCAAACTCAAAATCGTGCTCCACCACTCCATGCAACTTCCACAAAATCAAAATCCACACACACATTAAACCTTCCTTCTCTATACGTTCCACACTCCAATAGAACAAAAACAAAAAACCATTTTTTGTGAGTTTCTACTCCATGGCGAGGTTACTTCGAAACGCCAACACTTTTCTCTTCAACCGCTCTCTCTTCAACCACGGTCTTCCGACGGTAGTACATAGCATCCTTGAACATCGCCGTTTTTGTTATTTATTTGTATGAACAGTGACTGATTCATTGACCCTTTTGCTTGCAGCGCTCTTGTTTCAAACATGGAGTAGTGGGCACATCTCAAAATTTGAGCTTTTCAACTAGTAAAGGTTTTTGAAACTTCACTTTCTTTGGTTTTTTAGTTTTTCGCTTCAATTTGTCTGAACGTCACAATGATTTCATTGAAAAGATGTTTCTTCTGTTGCTGAACTTGCTGTAATATGATGTTATAATTTTCGATTGAAGGTGTGTCCGGTGTCGAGAGTGTGAATACCGGATAGCGAGACATTAGTTACATTCAATCACTTCCATTTGCATAAATTATTACTAGTGTCTGTGTTTGTGTCGTGTGCATGTCTGTGATGGTGATTCTTTAGCTGGCTTTGTGGGTGCAGTGAATTTCATGGTGGTTTAGGTTTAATGGTCTAATGACTCTAATTTAGCTTTGTGATATGAGCTACAGAGGTAGTGATGCTAATTGATTTTGTTGTGTTTAATCTAGAATTTGTTAGGTATTTGTTGTGGTTTTAGTATTATGTGAACCAAACTGGAACTAAAATTTTAGATCCTTTTGATTTTGCTAGTTTTGTTTTGTGAGTTTTAGTTATGTTGAGCTCAAATATTGGATTAGGTGTTTATGATTTTATCATTTGGGTTGTTTTTATAGTCTGTGCTGATTTTAAGTTAATGGCTTTTTTTTCATTTTCATATACTGGAAGGTAAGAAGCGCTCTAAATCAGATGGGAGTGACTCAAATGACGAGAGCATGTCTAAGAAAGATTTGGCATTACAACAAGCCATGGATCAGATCACATCTACATTTGGAAAGGGATCTATCATGTGGCTTGGTCGTTCTGTCTCACCTAAAAATGTACCTGTGGTGTCAACGGGTTCTTTTGCTCTTGATATAGCGCTAGGAATATATGGTCTTCCAAAGGTATCCTCATGTCTATTACTACCTTTTGTAGCACCTGAACCAACATTGTACCTTTTTGTTTTTTAAATAGAGTGAATAAGTTGCTCTGATGATAAGGATTTTTTTAAATTTTTTTGGCCCAGTTTGTTAAGTTTCTTCCCACATTTTTGTGTGTATTTGCTTTGGAGATGTATATGCTTATTTACAGTTTCATTAGTTTATCTAATCCCTTAAAAAATTGGTTAATTAATGCTATCTCCTTATTATTATATGTAACTTATGTCTGTAGGGACGTGTTGTGGAAATATTCGGTCCAGAGGCTTCTGGGAAAACAACTCTTGCTTTGCATGTGATTGCAGAGGCACAAAAACAAGGAGGTATTCTTTACAAGCTACTTTTTTTTTTTTTTACGGATGATTGTAATGCTTATACTTCTGGTTGAATTAGATTTAGCATTTCAACTCATCTTGTCTATGGTGTATATGTCCATAATAGTATTGTAGTAATCATTGCTATGCAACCAGTCATATTTGTTCTGCTAATGATTTGTGCTCCACTAGTTTAATAAGACGACTAACAGGCTTGTGTATTTTTGGTACTGCGGTTAACTTGATAAGAATCTCCATTAATTAGTAAGTTTGTATATGCAGGCTATTGTGCCTTTATTGATGCTGAGCACGCACTTGATAAGTCACTTGCCGAATCTATTGGCGTAAATACCGAGAACTTGCTACTCTCACAGCCAGATTGTGGTGAGCAGGCACTTAGCCTTGTGGATACCTTAATTCGGAGTGGTTCGCTTGATGTAATTGTCGTCGATAGCGTAAGTGTGAGACACTCCTTTTTTAATCTTTTAATTAATAATTCCTTTTGTGCGCGCGTGTGGCTGCTGAGATGATTTCATTGTAATTTTTGTGCCTTAAATTATGTGTTTGATAACTTCTCGTGATCCTGAAATATGTGATCTAAAAATTTTAAGGTTCTTAACCACCTCTTTTTTCTCGTAGTTGAGTAAATGCACTTAACTTTTTCCATGTCTTCACGCATAGGTGGCTGCTCTTGTTCCTAAAGGCGAGCTTGACGGTGAGATGGGTGATGCTCACATGGCAATGCAAGCTAGGCTGATGAGTCAGGCTCTTCGGAAACTGTGCCACTCCTTATCACTTTCACAGTGTATATTGATTTTTATAAACCAGGTATCAGCCACAGTTGCTAATTGCACTGTCAATAAAATTTTTCATGGTTAATTTGTGCATATAATTTTATTTTTCCAGAACAGTTAGCATCCATAGCAAACATAAATACTAGATTGTTCGCCATGGATATTAAACTTTAGTTACTTCTAGCTTTGTTCTGTTTGTTTGAAGATAATATAGTGAATGTATACATTTTGAACTCTAGAATCAAAAGCTTAAGCTCTACCTGTGTAGTATAATTTAGTGCTTTTTCTAGTAGAGGATGATTATATGGATATTAAGAAACATGAATTTCATTGCTGGTAGTGGCCTAAAACAAGATGAAATATTTTGATGTTTTCACTTTATCTGAGGGAAAACCTTATCTTCTAATTATGGGAACTATTGTCTATGCTTTTCCAGGTAAGGTCAAAGATTTCTACGTTTGGGGGTTTCGCCGGGCCTACTGAAGTTACTTGTGGTGGTAATGCATTGAAGTTCTATGCGTCCGTGAGGCTAAATATCAAAAGAGTAGGGTTTATCAAGAAGGGCGAAGAGGTACAGTTCATCTAGTATTGCTACTCTATTGCATGTTCTGGTATTGCCACGCCTTATATAATGGTTTCTAGCAGAGTTATCAATTGCATACGATAGTACTGTCATTGTGCTGTTGCACTGCATCATTGTCGGCATATTTTCTTGCCAACTATCAATCACCTAAATTTTTTGCATCTGTGGGTGTTAATATTGCTAAGAATATATTCAAGTCTAATTTACGGTATAAAAACTTAATTTCTGGTTTTTTATTTTGCAGACTTTAGGAAGCCAGATTCTTGTCAAAGTTGTGAAGAACAAACACGCCCCTCCGTTTAAAACTGCACAGTTTGAGCTTGAGTTTGGCAAGGGGATATGCAAAGAAGCAGAGGTGATAGAGTTGAGCATAAAACACAAACTCATAAAAAAGAGCGGTTCGTTTTACGAATATAATGGCAAGAATTTCCATGGCAAGGAAGCTCTAAAAAATCACCTGATCAGCAGTGACGGTGTGCAAGTATTAACAACAAAGCTGAGGGAAAAACTTCTCAATGCTGACACGGAAGCAGTTTCAGATTCGGAGTTGATAGTTGGAGACGTCCCGGAAGAACTTTTATCATCCGATTCTACCGATGAAGAAGCCACTGTTGTGGCAGAAGTTTGAATTTATGCTTAACCTTAAAGTTTTCTTCACACTCCCAAGAGCGTGACTCACAATTAATGCACTCAAATGAAGGTGGATCTAAAATGCAACTGGTGCTTCCTATGCTTGTTTGGATTTTGAATCAACAGCATTCCTTACATTCATGTGGCACATTGCCTTTGTAAATTAGATGTTTTTTTTGGTAATTTTTATGATGGACATGAGTCATGTGGCATTTCAAAGTTTTGTGGATGAGGAGGAATCAAGTTTTGTGACTATCTAGTTAGAAATTAAATGTCAATGCTAGGTCAAGAGTTATTTATAAGGATAACTAATCTACAAGCTGAATTATAGTGTTGGTGCATATATGTTTCGCAGTGTCTTTTTGATTGAACTAGGCATGAAAACAAAATCTATAATTGTGAAATTGACGGAGAAAATCTATTTTGATTGAGTTTGGATTTTTTTCAATCACAAATTTATATAAGTACATATTTGATTAATTAGGTTTGATTAAATAGTATAGATAATTTGAAATATTAATTGTATGGTCAATACTTTGATATTTTGGTTTTATATTATTATTTGAAATATTTTAGATATATATTTGAAAATATTTGAGAATATTTTTCTTTTTATATATAAATGTGATTTGATATTAGAAAAATAGATCATTTATATTAAAAAAATTGACTGCACAACATAAATGAGAGTCTGACGAGGGGGTATTCTAACTTAATCCGAGCTCGTTTGAAATGAGTTTTTGATTTAATCTTTCATCTATGACGGAAATATTGGCGGAGAACGAAGATTTATATGAGATTTTAGTTAGGACACCAGAAAGGTGAAATCCACTCTGTCATATTGTCACATCCGTCAGCAGCTGCTATAGTGAGTTGAGAGCTCTAACACCGAAATTTTATTGTTTTTTCAAGAAATAATAATTTAAGCCCTGCTATAATATGGCCTTTTCTTTTTGGAAAGGATTATACAATATGCCTCATATACTCAATTAGGGTTGGGAATAGGCCAGGCCGGCTTACAGAGGCCTACGACCCAGCCTACATAGGCCTAGAGCAGGTCAGACCTATTTAATAAAGAGGTCAGACTTAGGTTATTTTAAAAGTCTATTTTATTTAATAGGCCAGACTTAGGCTATTAAAAAAAGTCTATGAAGCCTTATAGGCCGGCCTATATTTTCATATATATTAGAGATATATTAAATAAGTTGGTTCATGTATACATATATACTATTAGAAAAAAAAAGCTAAATAGGCTACCCTATATATATATATATATATATATATATATATATATATATATATATATATATATATATATATATATATATATATATATATATATATATATATATATATATATATATATATATATATATATATATATATAGGGAGCATATCAAGTGAGAGCATTTTTAAATGAGAGATGAGAGGAAGAAATATCAACCATTTGATTCATCAAGAGAGAGAATGTTAACACATTAATGAGACTATTAATTTCTCTCTCTTGATGAATCCAAAGGTTGATATTTCTTCCTCTCATCTCTCATTTAAAAATTGCTCTCACTTGGTATGCTCCCTATATATATATATATATATATAACAAATGCTAAATAGGTTCACTTATATATATATATATATATATATATATATATATATATAGGTCGACCTACAAGACTTCTTAAGTTATACAGATTAGTTGAAAACTTTAATGAGATACATTTTTTTTAAATAGGCTTTCAGGCCAGGGCAGACTTTTAAAAAGGCCAGGCCAGACCAAAAAACTGAGTCTATGATAGGCCTTAGGCCTTTTAAGTTTATCGTAGGCCAGACCCAGTCATTCTAAAGCCTAGCCTAGCCTAGCCTATTTCCACCCCTATACTCAATCACTATAAATATCTTTTCTAGTCAATTTTTTGTTGATAAAGTATAGCCAATCAATATTAATTATAATTTGCAATATCTTTCAATGTATGGCTATTCTTCCTTCTCCCTTTCAATTGTTTTGGTTTGAACGTCAAGGTTTCAAGCTAGCGTTACCGGGGAGTAGTATGTAGGGATGATTGATTTTGTTATCACACAATTTGTTCAGAGATTGTCAAGTAAGTCAATCTTCAAAGTTCTGCCTCGATTCTCTTATTTGTGTGTCTAGTCAAACTAGTGTCGTAATCAATAACTACTATACTCAAGATTTAAACTCTAAGAACATGTTTGAGAAATTTGGATTTAAAGGAGAATGTCCTATTAGGAGAAATGCAATTTCATCCATTCTTTCTACACATGCTCTTGTCTGGATCCCAAAACGACTTAATTGTCTTGAATCTCTTGATAACTGGACTAGAGGACACATCAGAATTGCCAAGTTTAGAAACATTATAGTCCGACTTAGAGTTTTTACACGTAATTTAGAGAATTTTTAATGTAACTACTCTTAATTGAGTTCTTAAATATGTTTCATATATATAATTTTTTAATTGCTATACCTAATAGGGAATCCCTCCAATCCAATATTTTCAAGGTTTCTTTATTTTAGAGAGTAATTAATTAGTGCCTTCAGACTTCACATGGATGTTTTAGATATTCTGGATAGTTGCATTACTTTTTATATACAAAATAACCCAGAGACTAAAATTGAGATTTTAAACTAGAATTTAATTAAAATGCACTTATAATGTATAGAAATTTTATACTATCAATTAATTATAACCGTTAAATTTTTATAAATATCTAATTTTTTCTTTATTATTTATAAATAGTTGTAATGTACTTACACGGTAAAATATTTTATATTAATAGGGCATAACAATTATTCTCTTTTAAGTTATTCAATATGTTGTTCATGGTTTGATTTGATTAAGAAACAATTTACTATCATAATTTTGATATATATATATATATATATATATATATATATATATATATATATATATATATATATATATATATATATATATATATATATATATATTCTTACTTCAAGAGTATGTTATCAAGACTTACTCCACAACTTGACCATCAATTTTTTTCAATCTAATGGTTAAAAATAATAAACAATTAAATAAGGAGAGAGAAATTAATACTCATTAATTCTAACCATTAGATTGAAAAAAATTAATGGTCAAGTTGTAGAGTAAGTCTTGATAACATACTCTTGGAATAAGAATATCCATCCTCTAGATATGAGTAAGGATATTCTTACTCCAAGAGTAAGTTATCAAGACTTACTCCACATATTGACCATTAATTTTGCTCAATCTAATGACTAAAAATAATAAGCAATTAAATAACGACAGAGAAATTAATACTCATTAATTCTAACCATTAGATTGAGAAGAATTATTGGTCAAGATATGGAGTAAATCTTGATAACTTACTCTTTTTTTTTTATTACAAGGAGGGCCTAAGCCCAGAAAAGAAAAAACTAAACAAGAACAACCCTAGCGTAAGAAACGCCTCAAAAATCCCTGTAAAAAAACTCAAACAACCAATGCGGCATATTCTGATAAAACATACTTCTATCCTTAGACTCCTTGCCAAACAAAGCCAACCGGTTTGCACAACTATTCGTTTCTCTAAAAACGTGACAAATCTCCACCTCCTCCAGCACTCATCTGCTTATGAATGTTACGAACCAAATTACACGAAAGTAACTTATTATCTCCAATATTATTGCTAATGTCCACCACTTCCCTAGAATCCGATTCTACAATCACTCTAGGATAACCATGCTCCAACACCATCTTCAACCCATCGTGAATGCCCCATAACTCCGCCATGAGAGGACTATTATGTCCGACACAATTCGCAAAACCACCACACCAGTTACCAGCTGCATTTCTCATGATCCCTCCACACCCTGACACACCTTTAGGTGAGTGAGATCCATCCACATTAAGCTTTATAAAATCTTCCTTTGGCACCTTCCACTTTATCCGTCTTTCAACTTTATCCCTCTCCATAATTTGAGCATTAATAGCTGCCACCTTGTAACTGTGAATTTTGGAAACAATTATACCATGCATGTCATACGGTCTTGTAAAGCTATCATCATGCCGCTCTCTATTTCTCCACTCCCATATCGCATGGCAAGCAGTGGCCCAATAATTGCACCAATCTTCCTTCCCATCTACCTTAGTTGAAATTTCCACGTTTAAGTCTATCCAATCCTGCAAATTACAATAAAAAAATCATGCAGTAAGTTATTAGGGATTTTGCTATCCCAAACCCTTCTCACAAAGCTGCAATCCCGTAGAACATGCAACGTATCTTCATTATATCTCCCACACTTTCCACAACTGTCACTTCCGTTCCCAAACTGATAGATTCTTGCGCCAGTGAGAAATCTATCATGTCGAAGCAGCCATACAAAGCATCTAATTCTTTTCGGAACTTTCAAGGTCCAAACACGTTTCCACATTCTACTACAAACAGGCTCGTTAATCTCCATAAAAAATTTATACATGCTACTAACTGTAAAAGAGCCATCTTCTGAAGTTGCTACCTCAAACTTATCCATCACATTATCCATTATTGGAGGGTATATAGCAGCAATACGAAGCTTGATATCATGAGGCATCCAGTCCAGAATTCTCCAATTCTAGTCACCATTACTTCCCACAAGGTTGCAAACTTTAGCATCTAATAATTCCGGCGGAATCCTCGTATTACAATCAATTATATTATCACCACGACTCACCCAACTATCACTCCAGGCATTTATACTAGCTCCATTCCCAACATTCCATTTGCCAATTTCCAAGAGAGTAGGAGTAGTCTTCACAATAGCCTTCCAGAGGTTTGAGTCCATATTCCTCGACCTCAGCTCCCTCATCTCATCATCAACATGGTACTTGCTTCTTAAAACTTTGCACCAAAGATCATCTTCTCCATTCAGAATTCTGGCCCCAAGCTTCATAATGCACACTTGGTTCATAGTTTCGAGATTTCTCAGCTCTAGCCCTCCATCACATTTGCTAGCCGTAACAACCTCCTAACTCACTGCATGATGCTTTCTCTTTTGATCCGTATCTCCCCAAATAAATGCCCGCTGCATTTTCTGCATTTCTTTAACACTCGCCTTCGGCAACATGTTAGTCATCATGTGATATATAGGAATTGCTTCCATAATACTCTTAGATAAGGTGACTCTTCCTGCAAAGGAAATGTGTCTTGCTTTCCAGCTTGTCAAATTCTTCGATAATTGATCAATCACATAGCTAAAGTCTCCTCTTCTCAAAGCTTTCCCTTTTAATGGAACTCCCAAGTATTTACCAAAACAATTGGTCTCTCTGAAACCAGATTGATGACAAAGAGTGTTGCGAACGCTTCTCGTAACGTTACTCGAAAACATGATACTATACTTATCCAAACTGATTTCCTGTCCTGACATGCTGCAAAACTCATCCAATGTATTTTTTATACACCCCAGCTGTGCCTCCGTAGCTTCCCCAAATATACATAAATCATCAGCAAACATTAAGTGAGTGATATTTACACCATGAACCCCAACACGAAACGACTTCCACTTCTTGCTCACCACTTTATGCTCAATCAAATGAGAAAGCTTGTCCATGCACAACACAAATAGATAAGGTGACATAGGATCACCTTGACGGATTCCTCGTTGAGGGGGAAAAACTCATTACGATTGCCATTCCAGTTAACGTTTGTTTCCACACTCGTAACTCCATGCATAATAAGATTGATCATTTTTTCCGGCAACTTTATTTCCTGCAGCGTTCTCCATATAAACTCACAGTTAAGTTTATCATATGCTTTAGCCAAATAAATTTTCACTGCAAAGAACCCTTTTCTTCCTCTCTTCTTACTCATACTATGAATAACTTCATTTGCTATGATGATATTTTCATGTATAGATCTGCCAGGCACAAATCCGGTTTGATACGGTGACACCAAACTTGAGAGAAACGGTTTCATCCTACCAACAATAACCTTAGTTATAATCTTATAAAGAGTATTACATAAGGAAATCGGACGAAACTGAGCAACTCTTTGGGGGTGATCAACTTTCAGAATAAGACAAATATCGGTCTTATTAATCTCAGCCATGTTGCTAGGGTTCTGCCAAGTCTTTTTAACAAAATCACTAATCCCTGTACCAACCACATCCCATGCCTTTTGAAAAAAACCAGCAGGAAAACCATCCGGACCTGGCACTTTCCACTGCTTCATCGAGAACACGGCATTTTTGACTTCCTCAATATCAATTTCCTTATCTAATTGTAACAATTTTTCCACGCTTAAAATAGGGAAACTAATCTCAGTCTGCTTCCAATTGCACCACTGCAGAGGTCTAGCAAAAAGCTCCATATAGAAGGTGGTAATATGGCTTTTTAAAGCATCTGGATCAGTAATCCAATCTCCATCCTCATCTTTCAACATTATAATCCTATTCCTCTTCCTCCTTGCAATCGTTTGCATGTGATAAAATTTAGTATTGCGATCACCATCTACAAGCCACTTAGATCTAGAACGTTGATACCACATAAGTTCTTCTTGATTCAACAGTCTACTCAAATCATGCTGTAGCTTGTGTTCCAACTTTCTCATGCCCTCTATATTGTCATGACACTGAAGCTTATGCTGAATCCCTTCTAGCCTTCTCATAATTTCCTTCTTCCGCCTCTTTACTTGATCAAAGGTTGAGAACTTCCATTTATCAATTCCTTCCACCATATTCCTCAAATTATTAACAACATTATTGTTCTCTTTCCAAGCATTTATCAGCATTGCACCATAAGTATCATTTGCGAGCCACGCATTTTCAAATCGGAACGTCTTTGCATACCTGCCATAATACTCTTCCTTTAAATTTATAAGAATGGGACGGTGATCTGAAAACTCCACTCTCATAAGAACTTTCACATACGAATCTGGAAATACAATTATCCATTCATCATTACTCAAAGCCCGATCCAGTTTTTCGTATATGCGTTGGCCTCCACGGAAAATTGGGCTTCTCCAAGTAAACATATGCCCTCTCGTATCTACATCACTAACCCTACACAACTCCATTCTATCACGAAGACGTTTACACCTACTTACCGACGGCGGAACATCACCTTTCTTTTCATTAAAGTAAGCAATATCATTGAAATCACCAACTAACATCCACGGATTCCTCATATTACTCGAAATTGCCAGCAAATTCTCCCAAAGAAGCTTTTTACAGTTCTCATTGGGTCGTGCATAAATTGCAGTAAAGTTCCACTCGTTATTGATGTCAGTTTTAATATTTGTATGAATATATTGATCGTTCTTCTCAAGGACTTGCATTTCCATCTCACTTGTCTTCCAAGCCATAACGATGCCACCAGCAAATCCGCTATTATCACTACTGTCTACCTTATCATAGCCCAGTATTCTAAAAGATTTGATGACCTTATTAGGGTTACATCTTGTTTCCACAACAACCATCATATCAGGCTTATAACTATCCACACAGGTCTTGCAGTACCTATAAAAAGCTTTGCTAGCTGCACCTCGACAATTCCACACCAGAATTTTATTATTTGTATTCATCATAAAAACTGTATAAGGAAGAATTGAAACCCTACACCACTCAAAGAGTCTCACATACCACCTTTTCATTATCATCCTCCACAAGGACATTCTCCATCCCTTCAACCTTGTTATCTTTTACCATGTACTCTCCACTATTATAATCACCAAAGGTGAAGTTGTGCTTCATATTTGTAATAGGATTCGAGTCCGGTGGTTCATCAAGATCAATATCACCTCTGGCATCATTCCCACCCAAGGCATATTCTCCAGTTAACTCCCCTCTTCTGTTCTTTTCCTCACTTCTAGTTCCTTCTGCACCATCTTTATTCTTCCTTATGAGATTATAAATATCATAAGTTGTACCCATTTTTTCTTCTCCAATATGAAAGTTCCCCGTTAATCCTTCAACACCTGAAGTGCCTATACCTCCACCCTTTTCTTTGATTTTTGTTCCTCCACGTGTCGCCAGTTTTATAGCTATTTTTTTCTTTTTCTGCAATTCTCGGTTTTGTCTCTTTCCTCCATTCCCATAAACGTCAACCATTTTTCCCGTGTCCCATCTTTCTCCGTTCCTCCAATAGCATCATGCAAGCTCATCGTATTGGTATTTTTTAAATCACCCACTTGCGTAGCCATATTAATTCCAATATTCTCCTTATCCTGACCTCCATCTGTCTCATTAATGATTACCATATTATTACTGGTAATTCCATTATTATCCCCCTGGGCCATAAAATCCTCCCCCATAATATCAGTATCACCACCTTTATCACCAATAACTATCTCATCATCACCATTTAATTCCTGATCATTAATTTCCAAAGCAAGAAATCTAGATCCATCCTTCCCGTTTTTATCATTAATTCTCATCGGAGGAATGTTTCTCTGGCCATCGATCATCCTTTTTCCTCTTTTTTGATTTTGCACCACCTTCCAAGGGCCATTAGCCTCTTCCACGTGCCCCTGTCCAAATTCTACTTCACACACATTGTTATTCACCATTCTCCCCTCAGTACCACTCCCAGCTGCCATCTTCTCCTTCTCATTCGATTGATTCATGCATCCTTCTTTGTAATGGCCGTAGCGACCACGGACTAGGCATAACAAATGCATCCCCTCATATTCTATATTATAACTACTACCTCCTATGCTGAACATTCCCAAGAGAGGTTGAGACAAGTTAACTGCGACACAAATACGAGCATATTTCCCTCTCTCCTGCTTCGTAGTGGTTTTATCAATCTTTATCGTGCGCCCAATTCGATTGCCAAAACTCGTTAGAGCCTTGGGACGATAATATTCAATAGGGAGACCTGTGATACGCACCCAAACAACTACCTCATCAATCGTGTCACTTTCAGGTTGGAAGTTGGGTTTCCAATCTTTCACTGTCAAGTAATGATCGTAGATGAACCAAGGTCCATTTGCCATCGCCGCCTTTTTATCATCTTCATGAGAAAAAGCTACAAGATAATAATCATTGCTCAGTTCAATAATGTTGATAACGCCACGCCGCACCCACATCTGATTGAGTCTATTTTCAAGCGTCTTATATCCTATCCTTCTCCCTAATAGTTTCACAATAACACCTCTTCTCCAAGGTCTTTGCATCCTCTCCTTCTCCGCAGTCGAGAAAATAAATTTGGGACATTCATAGCCTCCAATCCTTTCTTCCTCTATGGTGATATCACCATTCGTGTCCTCAAGAATCTCCTCCCCTTCATTCTCTTCCATATTTCCTTCCTCCATCTCCTTTTCATTTTGCCCCGTGATAATATCCCTAAAGGATATGCTTCGCTTTTCACTGCTTCCTTATGCCATCATAGCATTCTCCTTGTTCATTTCTTTGACCTTCCTGGTGCTTCTTTCTTGCAAATCCTGTTCAGCAATACTTTTTCCAAGTTCCGTGTGAGTTTTGAGAAACCCTAGCAGAGGGTTTGAATCGCTCATTTCCTTCTCTATCTTATCACTTTCCTTGATAACTTACTCTTGGAGTAAGAATATCCCTCCTTTATATATATGAGGAGGGATATTCTTACTCCAAGAGTAAGTTATCAAGACTTACTCCACATCTTGACCATTAATTTTGCTCAATCTAATGGCTAAAAATAATAATCAATTAAATAAGGAGAGAGAAATTAATACTCATTAAATCTAACCATTAGATTGAGAAGAATTAATGGTCAAGTTGTGGAGTAAATCTTGATAAATTACTCTTGGAGTAAGAATATACCTCCTCTATATATGAGGAGGGATATTCCTACTCCAAGAGTAAGTTATCAAGACTTACTCCACATCTTGACCATTAATTTTGCTCAATCTAATGGCTAAAAATAATAAGCAATTAAATAAGGAAAGGGAAATTAATACTCATTAATTCTAACCATTAGATTGAGAAGAATTAATGGTCAAGATATGGAGTAAATCTTGATAACTTACTCTTGGAGTAAGAATATACCTCCTTTATATATGAGTATGCTTGCAACATGTTTGATGAATGTTTCATATGATTTGCGAAGTTCTAAAGCTATGGAAGAACAATGAGAGATAAGAATAATATAACAATGGGAGAAATCCAAAATTTTCCAACTTCTCTCTCTCTCTCTCTCTCTCTCTTGAAAACCATCCTTCTTCAAGCGAAGCAGTGACGAAAAAGCTTAAGTTCGAGATGAACCTTCTTAGGAAATTTATCTTCCCCAACACTGCAATTCCTTCTTAGTTGATAGAGCTTTCGTCTCCTTGATGGCCTTGGACTTATTCTGTTTGATTTCAATGCCCTTCTTATGGACCACAAAGCCTAAGAAATCCCCATCATGTACACAAAAAGAACACTTTAAAGGATTCATCTTCAATTAGTGTTTTCTCATTTTTTCGAATGACTGTCGGAGATGGTCTATATAGCCCTGTCCTAACACAGATTTAATGAATATATCATCACTATAAATTTGCATGAATGTATCAATATAATCATGAAAAAATAAAGTTCATTGCTCTTTGGTAAGTTGCCTTAGAATTTTTCAAGCTGTAAGGCATTACTACCCATTCGTAGTGCCTAAGACTTCAGGATATCGAAAGGCCGTTTTAAGCACATTTGCGTCGGCAATAAAATTTTTATTATAGCGGAATATCCATCGAGCATACTAAGTTACTCAAAACCTTATTCCGAGTTGATTAGAATTTTTGCCACCGACATTGGGTATTTATCCTTTGAGGTTGTAGCATTCAGATCTCAGGAGTCAATGTAGACCCTCAAGGTCCCATTATTTTTAATAACAGGAACAATATTTGAAATCCATTTGACATACCCTATTATTTGGATGAATTTACACCTCAGGTGTCTTTTAATTTCCTCTTTGATCTTCGACATAATTTCTGGTGCGAACCGTCTAGACATCTACTTGATCGACTTTTTACTAGGCTTTATAGGTAGCTTTAATTCCACCATTTCTCTGCTCAGGTCAGGTATTTCATCATGGTCCCAAGAAAACAGTCTTTGTAATCCTTTAATAAATAGATCACTTCAACTCTGAGTTTCGGGTCAATATTTTCACTGATGTAAGATGAGCTCTTGTTCGCCCCGTCTCCCAAATCAATCTCCTCTAGGGGACCTTGCACCAACATTTTTATGCTTTGCGCAGTTAGGTCCTTTTTGAACCCCAAAGATTCGTCATCATAGATTGCGTTGAGCCTATAGTCTTTTGCATGATTTTGTTGTGATTTATCAGGGTTCTGTACTATTGGCTCCGACAACCATATTTTTTAGTTTGGCTTTGAGGGCCGCTTTAAATCAACCAGAATCTTTTACAAAGTATGTGACTCAAACATAATAAATGTCTTCATCCCCCCAACCAGTTGGTTGGAGTCCTTCAACCCCTTATACTTTGTCTTCCTCCCCCATGATCTCTCTATCCCATCAAAAGCCATGGGTTGGGTGCAGGTTGAGTGAGTAGAATGCATTGTTGGAAGGAAGGTATGCAAACCCAGCAGGGTTGCAAGGTGATATGTTTTCCAAATTCCTATCGGAATTCCTCCTGTCTACGTGTTTGACCTCTGCCATAAAATAACTTAGGTCAGCTTAAATATTTTCTACTATGCCGTCATCTCGCAAAATCGAAACTCTTTGATGGAGCAAAGACGATACTGCTCCTATGCCATGAATCCACTCATGGCTCAACAACAAGTTGTAGTTATCTCTTAAAGCTATAACTATGAACACAGTTGGCCTGATGATGGAACCCACTGTCAGGTCGACTTGAATCACCCCATAGTATGGCCAATTTTCCCTTCATAGTTTGAAAGGACCATATAATGTGGCATCAAATCGGTGTCAAATTTTCCAACCTTTTGCAACATAAAATGCGATATTAGATTTACAGCCGCTCCGCCGTCAACTAACACTTTATTCATTACAATGTTCTCAACTTTTCTTTGATAACAAAGGCTTCATATGGCTTTTCATGCCTTTTTCTGGCCCTCTTGAAGAAAGAATTATGTTCTTCGATGCATCCGTTTTTCACGACATAATAGAAGATTGGCCTTCGTCTTCACATGCTCGATCATATTATAGATGTAAAAATGACACCATATTACAATTGATGTTTAAAGAAGGGTTTGACCCTGAATCGAAATCATCGGTCATCAGGTCATCATCTACAAGGGGTTGATTCGACACCCTTTCTTTTGGTTGTTCCACCTTAGATGAAAAAATCTTCCTCCCTACTGGTGTCTTTTCTCGCCTCTATTATCGACTTTAGGTTGGTTACTGCTTGACTCAACCTTCTCTTTCTTAGCAGCCTCTCTTTAAAATTTCCTTCACCTCTGTTGTCCTCTCCACTGAGATCTCGACATCGGGTTTTTGCCCTTATAGTTATTGGGACAACTTGTTTGTTGCTGCCTAGATACTTGGAACTCCTTTCGATAGAATTATCGATGATCCTCTATCGATCTCAAAACTATTTCATTTTCCTGGCTTTGTTTTCCTTTTTCTGCAGGTCTAATCCATTTTCCCCTTGGTGCGTCGACAGTTGGTTTGAATGTTGCTGACTTATTTCCTTGGAAAGTTTGTTGTCTTTTGTTGTTGTTGCTTGCAGGGCACTCCTCTCTCCTCGAAGGTGAAATTCTCTCGAGTGTTTTTCCATTTTCCGTGGCGGCTGGTATTCGAACCCTTTCTATGTTATCAATAACTTTTTGTCGAACATAACATTGCGCCTTTGACAAAGAATTACTCCTGACTTATTCTTCTGGCATCGATGGAGAAACTCCACCAATTTTTCATCATTTTAAGGGTAAGCTACCTTCATCTGGACTTTGTAACACCCCGATTTTTATTAGTTATTTTATTATTAATTATTTTCTTATTTGTTTGTTTTAGTAATTATTATGTGATAATTAATTGAATTGTGAATATATGTGTTTTGGGTTAGTGAGTGTGAAAATGATAAAATACTTATTTGGGTCTAATGTTGGGTTAGAATGGGAAATAGTGGAGGTGTTAATTAGTAAGCCCATTAAATGACATTTTGTTAGTGAGGGTTTAACAAAACAAGATTGACTTAGAAAGATAGTAAGAGAAAAAAACAAAAGAGGAGAAAGAGAAGAGAAGAGAAAGGGAGAAGAGGAGGCAACCCTAGGAGGAAGAATATAAGGTAAGGGTGGGTATTATTTGATTAACGGGTGTATGTAATGATATGTGATCGGTAGTAACATGATATTAGGGATTTGTTCTTCATTTCATAGATTTTGACATGTTAGGGTTTGAATGTGAAATCATGAAACTGATGTTTTGATGATGCTATATGATGATATATGTTAGATATATGTGAGAATACATTTAATACATGATTTATAACTGTTTGGGATGTATTTTGGGGAAGAAATCGTGTGAGGCAGAATGCTGTCTGGAGCAGAATTTTTTTGCAGAATCACACTCGCGCTTAGCGTGGCTCGGGAGAAAAAGTTTTACATTTTAGAAAACTGAGTTGGGTCTTGTATGCTTATGATTTATCATGAATTACGGTGAATTTTCTGGAATCGTTTGGATGGCTTTTGAAGTAATTATTAGTGAAAACATGATACTTGAATTTTGCATGTATGTATGTTATGAATTGTAATTGGTCGAGAATAACATTGTTGAGCTTGGTTTGATACATGTTATTGTGAAAGTATTTATTCGGTGAGTGTTGTGAAGATGTTTTCAATGTGTGATTGATAACATCAATATGTGTATGTTTGTGCAAATGGTGTGAAATTTATATGTGATGAACGATGAGATATATGCTTGCATGATTAAGATCGAGAGATGGTCTTAATTGCAAATAATTGTTGATTTTCACATGCATTCATTAGGGGAGAAAGTGGCAATGTTCGGTAGTTCCATGGAAGCTAATGACTTGTCCCAAACCTAGAGGACTGATTTGAAGCTCAGAGCACATGTTTATTGGTGGTTATCTGTTTAAGAAGTGGACGTGGGGAATTCGCTAAGGATAACATTGGTACCACATGCATTTGAATTGAATCGCATTAGAGTCACATGTGTCAATGTGAATTATATTGGTGTGTTTATTTGCTAATTGTGTGAATTGGTACTTTGGTGATAATTGTGAATGATTTACTTGATATCTTGAATTGATTGAGCTATGTCGTGCTTGTATATATATATATATGATATGTATTTATAAATTGTTGAATACATGTACGTTGGGTGTTTGTGGAATTCTTTTGTTGTATGTTGTTACACATTGTTTATTATTATATATTTCCATAATGATATGAATTCTCACCCTTATGTTGAAATGATGTTTTGTACGACATCACTTAGGTGCCGAGGAGTAGAGGTGCTCGTTTTGCAAGGATCTAGTCGAGGAGCTATTCCTTCATTTATTGCATTTCTTCGGTAGAGAGTTCATGCTCTTGTTATGTAACACATGGGGTTTACATTTGATTTCATGTTTATATTCGAGATATATTGTTATGCTCTCTTTATGATTTTGAACATGTTGAATTATGTGATGTGGCCTTAGTGCCTAATGCTTGTATTCATGGATTACTTCATGTTATGAGATATTATTATGGTATCATTTTATTATTCTTCTGTGATGTGCATATGAAACATGATATTCAAATGTGTATTATGAACATAACCATATGCATTTATAATGTTTTGTCTCATTGCAATTTTGTAATACATGAGACGCCCTCTTTGATATGCATGCTTTTACTCTGATTATGCAATATATTTGTCGTGGGGTTTAGAGGGCGTTACAGACTTCATTGTGACGAATTCTTTCTCTGTCTGCCTCCATGTCAACTTCTTCACTTATTTCGACTATGTTGACCATAAAATTGAGATCATTAGTAACCTCAATCTTCTAAAAACCTACGCTAAGATCATCAATAATCTTAGTCATATTGACAACGCGATTGAAGCCTTCTGTAGCCTCTATCATGCGAACCTCAACAGGCCCAATATAGTGGGCATCTCCCACCTACAAGAGGTTAAAATTGATCTTCATCTGGGATTTTCCCTTCTCTACGAACTTGATCCTCCCCTCTCTGGTAGCATTCTGGACGAGATGCCTGAAAAGAAAACACTGTGAGGTTTTGTGGCCTAAAAATTATGATATTCACAAAATTCTCTTTTCTTTGGTTGTTCTAATAGTGGCATTTTAGCACTAGGAGGTACTATAATTTGGCCATCTGTGACTAGCAAGTCAAAAATATCACCGCACTTGGTTACATCGAAGGTATATGTTCTATTAGAAAACTTGTCATTTTTATTTGATTCAACCGGATTTTTCCCTTTTAGGGGGTTAATAATTTACATACATAAGGTGGCCCCTGTTTCAATTCGGCCACGTTAACTTCATTGTGGTCGATTCCACTTATTTCGACATCAGACACTTGGTCGTTGTCATATGTGTCGACATAGGGTACCCTCTCTTTCCTATTATTTTTATTTGCCCTGGCTTTTTCTTCCTTCAGGCGTTCTACCTATCAAACCCTATATGCTAACCGGGTCATATGTCTTAGATATTGAGTGTCTAGTTTCTTCCTAATGGAATCTAGACCCTTAGCTTCCATCTCGATTAATTCATTTTCAGGGACCTATGTAAAACATCTTGCCTTTAGTAGTCTAAATCTATTCAAATAATCATCTATATGCTCAGTGAACTTGCACTTAACACTAGACAACTATTTCAGACTGATCTTCGACTGACCCATATAGAATTTTCCATTAAATAATCTCTTTAAACGAGTCTAGTCATGGATAGAATTCGCTGGGAGTGTTGTGGACCAAGTGAAAGCATTTTTGATAAGAGAACTAGGAAAATACCTCATCCTTAGGTTCTCATTATTGGTAATTTCTCCAGCCTCAGTCAAATACCTTGCTATGTGTTCGATTGTAGATTCACTAGTATCACCAGAAAACTTAGTGAATTTTGGGACTTTACATCCCTTTGGAATTTTAGTTTGTAGGATATATTCTGACAATGGGGAGACATAATTTGGCCTACGCAGGACTACATTCATCCCGACAGCCATATTGTTTCCCCCTGCCAAACCATCGTGTCGAACACGCTGAACCACCTTGTCAGCGTCTTGGCCTCGATTGACCAACACAACTCGCGATTGTTTAACTTCCATGTGTACTGGCTGTTCGAGCACTCAAGGAGAAAATTGTTGTGCTGGATTAACTTCGACCGTCTCGGGCACAAACTGTTGGCCCTGCATAACGATTTCTTCTAAAACCACACCTTCATTTCAAACATGCATTCCTGGTTGTGGCTGAGTGACAAGTCAAACTGGGGCCAAATAAATCACTAATTCGAGCCATATGTGCTGATAATTGCTAACTAGTTTGATTCGTGTTATGAATCAGAGGGTTAAAAATTGTACCCATTTATTGGGTAAGCATATTAAACCTATTCCAGTAGGCATAAAGGTTCGACCTAAATTGTTAACGACTGAATCTGACCCTTGTAAAGGCGAAAAAATGGTTGTTTCCTGGTCAACAAATGTCAAAGGATTACTATACAAGCTTGTCATCATTGATGTTGGTATACGATAAAGCTGTTCATGACCATTTAAAGGCATAGTAAAACTGGGCATGAACGGTCTAGGATCACTGGCCGATGTCGGTTTGGGAGTCACAGGATGACTCTGTGTAGTCACTGGGGGTAATATTTCCCCATTTTGTGCCGTTGATGGTATAGCCGTCGTACCAACTGTGGAAGCAATTGCGTTAGTCGAATTTGCAGCGGCTGTACCTTCCCCCGTTGGTGTGTAATTATATATTCTCCATTGTTGTTATTTCTTGGATTTACCATCCTAGTATACCATATTTTCGTTCTATTACGGTAATCTTTTGAAATTCTACCACTCCTTAGTCTCATGCCCACTAAGACTTGGAAGTTGAGAACAGAAAAATTTATATGCAATTAAAAAATGAATAACTGACATAAGGGTCCCATCGGGTATGCCAATTTGTTTACCGTTGATTTTGGTAAACAACCTCTAATCTCTTTATTAAAGGTTACTTGCAGGATCAATTAGTAATTCTAGAACATAGTGCCAAAGTGTTATTAATTTTTTATTTTTTTTATGGTAATGTAAATGGCGGTGACCAGAACTTAACTTCTAAGAATGATAGAAAATTTACTGAAAAGTATAGAGTAAAGAAGAAAAAGTGGAATGCTGACAATTGAAAAGAAAAAAGAAGAAACTTTTAAATTTGCAGTAAAAGTAAAGTTGCTTGAAATTTAATAGCATGGAACGCATACATATATTTTCCAAGTAACACTTTCTCCCACGTCCTTGGGTTCATGCATAATACGTCTTAGAAGCCTCCACGCGTGTCTAAAAAATTGTTTGTACTTATCTACCAAAGTTCATCCTGACTATGCTTAAAACGACAAAAAAACCCAAATTTTTTCTAAGTCCTTGGAACTGCTTGACTTCAGCTCTCTAGTAGGAAAATCCGACTGAGAACTACGAGCCTTACTTCGACAGACCCAAATGAACACAACAAAAACTTCTGGTCCGACCAAGATTTGATCTAGTCGACTTCATAAACATTCATACCCCTAATGTTCAGGATACTGACCCTTATGACTTATATTTCCTGTGTGTCAAAAATTCCAAGGTAACGCGCCATTAGTGCCACATAATCGGTTTTATAACGAAATTTGTAAAAAGGATAGCGATGCACACGTTAATTAACTTAAAGTACTGACCTGTAGCAAAATAATCTTAAAGAACCAACATATTACAATAAAATACCACTAGTGTGTGTGTGTGTGTGTGTGTGTGTATATATATATATATATATATAGGGGTGTTCGCGGTGCAGTTTGAGTGATTTTGACATAGAAAATTACTCGAACCGCAAGAGAAAAAAGTGTGCGGTTTGGTTTGGCTTTTAGAAATAAAACCAATAGAGTTTGGGTTGGTTCGTTTTTTTTAAAAAAATTATTGAGTCATACATACACATATAGATGACAACATAACTTTGTATTTAGTCATTTATGCGTTATCAAATAACAATAAAATTCATCATATTTGGATAACAACTTTTCATTTAATATACAAAAATAAGATTAGATAAAAGTGCAATAAAAAACATAAAATATTAGAAGAGATTAGATAAGAAGAGGAACATTAAAAAACGTAATTGGAAGAGAGAACAAAAGAATAAAAATAATAAGTGAAAAAGAAAGAACTTAAGAGATGAAAGACTAGAAAAGAAGAGGTGATATGTACTTGGAAAAGAAGATAAGAAGAAGAAACAATACCTCTAAGATAGATTTGAGAAGACTTAAACTAAAACCTTAAGTGTGAGGAAGAGAAAATCATTCGTAATCGTAAGGCTAAAGCATAATAGGTTTGAGTTTCGGTTGAATATAGGTTAAGTGAAGTTTGGTGGTTGTAACATAGTTTTTTCTATCTTACTCCAAATCATAGCCTTTAAATTATATTTAATCGAATTATTAATTATCATTTTTACTTAATTAACATTTTGATTAAATCTAATTTAAAAGCTTATCATTTGGAGTAAGTCGAGCCTATATATATATATATATATATATATATATATATATATATATATATATATATATATATATATATATATATATATATATATATATATATATATATATATATATATATATATATTTAAAATGAATAATCAATCTCTAAAAACATTTATGTGATGTATAGGTTCTACCATAAATTCTATCAGTGTATTATAATTTTGCTCGTTTTTGTATGTTATAAATATTAAAAATCACAATACTTTTTTGTTGTTGATAGAAATCGAATATCCTTTACGTGTAACTGTAGAAAGCAATCTTTCGATTCGAAGAGGATCATTATGGACGAGAAAATTCTCCCTAAAAAATATAACACTACTAGGCTCTGTTTGATAAAATTAGCGGTTGAGTGATAAGTTACGTGATAGCGTATAGTTGATGACCAATGGCTAATAGGTGATGGTTGATAACTGATAGTTGATAAGCTAATTAAAGTGTTTGGTAAAATTAGCGGTTTAACTAGCTGATAAATGTAAAATGACATAAAAAAAATTTATTAATTAATAATTAAATGTATATTTAAAATAATTAAAATTTATAAGAGTAATAATGAATTAAAAAATGATAAGCTATAAGCTAAAACGCTATTTAAAATAGCGTTTGGAAAATAAGCTATAAGTTAGTAAAATAAGATATAGGCTCTTTTTGGTAAGTCATATTTTAAGCTTATAGCTTATAAGCTCGTATGATAAAAAAAGACCTGTTTGGTAACAGTCTTTTCATCACGAGCTTATAACTTAGTTTACTAACTTATAAGTTATTTTTAAGACGCTATTTTAAATAGCGTTTTAACTAATAGCTTATAACTTATTATTTTTCTTCCATTATTACCCTTATAAATTTTAATTATTTTAAATGTATATTTAATTAATAATTAATAAATGTCTTTTTATGTCATTTTACATTTATCAATTAGTTAAACCGCTAATTTTATCAAACACTTTAATTAGCTTATCAGATATCAGTTATCAGTCATCAGCTATAAGTTATAAGCTATCAGCCATCAACCATAAGACGTAAGTTATAAGCTATCAACTAACTTATCACCCAACCGCTAAAAAGGAACGGAGGGAGTATAAGCTATAAGCTCAAAATAGAACTAGAAGAGTCTATATATCTAAAACTGAATTCAAACCCGATTAAGTCGTGAATATAACAATACTACAAAACACATATTTATCTTTTAATTAATTGACCATTATTTTGTCATTTAACAACCTTTAATTTTGTTTTATGTCATGCACATTGATTTAGAAAATTTAAAATTTGTTTATTTATAAACAACATTCAATTGCTTAATCCTATCTCTTTAATCAAATATGTATTATTCAATGAAATACATTTTCAATGATAAAACATCCTTTTTAATTTGTGAATTATTGATAAAACATCTTTTTTAATTTGGGAATTATTTTTCATATCTACAAAAATTCGTGTAAATTAAAAAGATAGTTTCTACTTTTGTTTGAAACTCTTTTTATTAGGGCCAAACATCGATTTTGGCTAATTAGGGATGGGTTTTTATTGGGAAAATTAGGCAACCCAATTGTACTTTTTACGAATTTAGTAGGAATTCCCTATTGTATCTTTCGTAAGGCATAATTGGCGTGTAATTTTCTTTTCGGCTACGTTTTTTAGCCCGGTGTTTTTGTATCCTCCTTGAGAACTTAGGTTCTCTTTTCAATATATTTCTTGCTTAAAGAAAAAAAAAGGGTTCGGGCTCAAAACTCCAAATCGTTCTTAACTTCGGGTGAAAAACACAGGTAAACCTGCACAAACTTGATTCTTTTTATCAATTGAGGTTTCTTATGTTAGAAACTTGCAAACTAAGTAAGATAAATGTCTATTTTCATGTGAATATTTTTCCATATTCTTGACACTTATCAGCAAACGCCCATATCTATCATCTTGTAATATTTGGTTGAAGATCAACCACCATTTTCTTGTATAAGGGGGTTAGTGTGCCTTTCCTACTAAAAACTTTAAAGTATTATTGGAAACTCTCAAGACCAAGACTTGCGGAGAGGAGTAGGATTCTCTGTGTCCTCTTTCTTTCCTTATCTTTTTTACTTTATGCTATTTATTTTCCGCTGCTTAATATTTGAAAATGTTTTTAAAACTTTGATTTAAGTTAATTCTCCAAAAAGTTTTCAAAACCAAGTTTTTTCAAACCACACAATTCACTGTCTCTTGTGTGTGAAGTCTCAAGTCCAACAACCTGATTTTATTCTTTTGATAAAAAAAAGTGATTATATGGCATTGATTGAGCGAAGTAAATGAAGAAAGACATAGACTTTGATCAAGAATCTACAATCACTGAAGAAAACTTTCAGGAAGGAAGAAAAGAAGACGTTAGCCGATAAGAACGATTATGACTTAACTTTAATGCCAAGGGTTGTGAAAAGTTCCCTCAGTGCCCAATCCTCCTACTTATAGCCAAAGGTGATCGAACGATCTAGATTAACGATGAAAAGGAGTTACAAATCAACGACTGAATCTCTCACTGGGAATACACGCAAACTCGAGTGCACTATAAGCAGCGTCATGCTCTAACTAGTCACGACAACCCACATGTTTGAAGGAAGCAGTGAAACGTTTTAATGTTGGAAATGCATTTAATGTGCTTGTTCCCCAATACTTTTTCAATTGACTTCAAACATTTTAGTTCTATCTCAGAAAAACGACATTCTTGAAGGCTAACCGCAATTAATGAAGGCTTCCCCGACTCTCTCGGTGCCCAACAAAGCCTTGGAGGCAACTGTTCTAGGTCGGTCAAAGGCTTATAATGATTAAGGGCCAAATCCACTCCACGTGACCCAAGGCATAAAAGTTAGGTCACACGAAGTGCAAAGTATTCTCTCTGATCTTCACTTTTCACTATACTCATCTTAAATCTTGAATTGACCTGAGTGCTGGAGTCTTTCTATCCCGCTCCACCGTATCGAAGATCATCACCACCTATTCGACATTTTTCTTCAACCGATTACATCCAATTTTAATTAAAAATGAAACAGTCGAAAAACTTCTTATATCTATCTATGTAATTAGGAAATTTCTTTACCCACCTCCTAACCTTCTTGGTCACCTCTGGTGAATTTACAAAAATACCCATTGTTTCGGAAGTTCATTTCCGAAAACGTACTTTTATTGAAAAAAAAGGTGTTTTCGGAAATGCATCTCCGAAAAGGTGAATATTTTAATGAAAAATATTGACTTCGGAGATGCATCTCCGAAATAAAGTTGTTTTTCAGAAAATTGGTGTATTCGGAAGTGCATCTCCGAATTCACCCCCCTTGGAGGAATTCGGAAATGCACTTCCGAAATAAGGTCTGGACAGAAGAAGAATAACAAACAAGAACGATTCGCTTTATTTAATCGGATGAAGATTACATCGATCACATTACATAAGATTAAAGTTACATATTGTTAAACACGGGTAGGTGAGAATGAGTCAACATTTTGATAACGTCGGCCCCCGATCTTTGAACTCAACATCACTGAACCAAACCCAACCCTTGTTCACCTACCTCCTCCTTTTCATATTCCCGGTAATTACACTTTCTTTACTTTTAGTGTTTTTTTGTTCTTACATTCCACTCACATTACTCTCATGATCATGAAACCCTCACATTACTCTCATGATCATGAAACCCTAATGGGAAAATACACCTAATTTAGGGTTTGGTTTGATTATTCATCCAATGTTTTTACCAAGAGGTGTAGAAATTGTTGCCCTTTTGTTAACACGGCTGTTATCATTTAAACATAGTGTAAAATATCTTGTAGGATACTGTATGAGTACAGTTAATGAGTACTAGTACATTCATATATATGAAGCGTGCTTTAGTCAAGTTTAACCCGTTTGACTCTCATATGAGTGGGAATTTGAAAAGTCCTGATCCTGATGATAAAAGAATGAGGTTAGAAAGACGATGGAGGAGACGCTGCAACAGGTTAGAAAGTCCTGATCCTCTAGAAATCCATACCACATTGTAACTTACCAACATAATAAACAACAACAAAAACTATACACTTAAAGTTCAAAAAACTTATGAGCAAACTATACTTACATCATAGTGGTGTAGATCCTTATCAGCCACTCGCAACTGAAAATGATTAGCACGAACTTGAATTTTCCTTCCCAATTGACCGTAACCAGGTCGGTTAGGGAACCTAACCGCCTTCTGAGACGACGGAGGCGACTCTAGAGTAGCCTTCTGTTTAACTTCGGCAGTCAGGCTCTCGATGGAAATCGGAGCCGAACTCAAGGAAGCAACCGGCGCAGCAACAGATGGAGTAACAACCGGCGCTGCAACAGATGGAACAAACGGCGCTGCAACAGGTGGACGAACAACCGGAGCTGCAACATATGGAGGAAAAATGGGTGAGAGAGCAGGCTTTTAAGTAGGAAGAAAAGGCACTTCGAAATTTCAAATCAGGTTCATTACAACTCGTTCTGCATTTACTATCATTTAAGAGACTTCCCAATTTACTATCAATGCGATTACAATTTTTGTCCTGTAATGGTGAATAATTAAGAGACGAAAAATGGTTTGATTTTAATGGAAGTTTTGGAGAGGGTTTGGGTTTGTTTTGGAGAAAAATGATGAAATAGTGAAGGAGGGAAAGTGGTATATGAACACTTTTCCGAAAGGTTACCTGATTGTAAATTTTTTGAATTTTCATGCATTTCGGAAATGCATATCCGAAAACACCAATTTTTTGGTGTTTTCGGAAATGCATTTCCGAAGTCTAATAAAATCTATAAAAAAAAATTACTTCGGAGATGCATCTCCGAAGCAGGGGTAAGTTGGGGATTTCGTTGGGAGTGACCCCATAGGGAGGTGGGTAAAGAAAAAACCATGTAATTATCATATTTATTACTGGTATATTTTAGTCCCATCAACTAATCATGTCAATAATCCTTTCATCTAACAAAATATAATTGTGATTAAATAATCAACCACCACCACAAAAATGTGTTGATTTAAATATTTAGCAAACAAAGAGACAAAAACCATTTAAAATTAGAATTAAAACGTACACATATAACATATAATATAAACTCCCCCATACTAAACAAATTAATCATGAAACAAACAAAAATAAGTGAAGCTAATTTAATTGGGTTATACATAATCAATACAACTTGAAACCGCCGCAGAATAATCAATTAAAGATAATAACAAGTGAGTCATAGATTTTGGTCCACTTGATACTGTATCAAGTCAGCAACTACTCTTCTCACTGCTTCTTGGAAGGCCTCCTCGTCCCATTCACTCACCTGCAAAAACCACCAAAACTTGTTATTTTTTTCCTATTTTTATTCTTACCTAATCAAGATTTTCTTACATGTCACTTTATGTTTTCTAAAGTAAAAACATTGATTCATGATTACAAAAATTGTAGATTATTGACAAACTTTGATAACGTAATCTATTGTGACGTTAACCATTTGTCTAAATTATAATAGACTCACGAGTCTCTACCACAAGATTATAATAGAAAAATTCTAAATATATAAATGATGACTAGGTTGGGTGGCTGCCAAAATAGAATTCACTTTTTGAATTGAATTGTGGTTTGTATAATATTTGGAAGGTGACAAATTTAGCACACCAGGCCACCTAACAATTTTTTAGGATGAAATATGTTTAACATTTCTCTAAAGTCAGGTATTTTTATTTTTTCGTTTTTTTTAAACATTTTGTTAAAAAACTCACCCCTCTTATTAAAATCGTCGTCAATTTAATCGTTAAATAGTAATTTGTCGCTAAAAATCGTCGCTAATTCAATCGTTAAATTGTAAAAATCATCGTTAAATTGCAGAAATGACTAAAAATTAAAATTTCTAACGAACAATTTTTTAAAGAAATTTAAAATACCTAACTTTATAACATATTTAACCTACTTATCATTATCATCGGTATCGTAGTGAGTAGTGAATATCAAACTATAGACTTATCAAGCAGCCACATCTTTTGAAAACTTTGATAATCTATGATTTATAAAAAATTATAGAAAAATGGAAAACAAATAGACACAAAACTGCTAACATAAAAATAATAAATATTTCGCGTACCTGAGTAATCCTTAATCTGAATGTTATTTGATGAAGATAATTATTCTCTTGTGAAGTATTTGTATTTGTATTTGTTGCATCCATTGAAATCAAATTGACATGATGAACTTGATTTAAGAATTCTAATAACCTAATCAACATATCAGCTTGAGAAACGTGTCCTAGCACATTCACTTGTAACTCCACTGTCATTGGTTCATCTTCCGATGAACTTGATTCTGCTACATGCGAAACTCGCACGTTAATTCTCTCATTCGATGAGAATTTCATGGTTTCCTTATTCGAAGCAGCCGACTTTTGTGACATCAACAACTCTTGGTTTCTCTTGCTTAGTTTCTCTATCTCTTCCATCAACGACCTTAGTGTCTCCTTCGCTGTTATCAGTATGGATGCTTTGTCTTTCTTAGTTCCTTGAGGAAGTAATGCCCTAAGTGCTTGGAAGTTATCGTTAAGCTTCTCGCGCCTTCGTCGCTCCGATATCATATGATGAAGTTGGTTACTCGAAGGACGCATCGCTTGGTTTCGTTCTTTCAGTCTCATCAAATTCAAGTTTCTAAAGAACGCGAACGATCTCTTCATCAAACTCTGTCTTCGAAAATTCGAGCCTAAAATAATAGGACTTTTATCGTTTCTATACCTTTCAAATGCACTAGCTTCTGGACGTGCCGCGTGATTTTGCTGAGAAGGGGGTGTAGATAGAACATTTTGGATTGCTCTCATTATTGCATCATTCTGTTGATCAATAGGGAACAATTGTGTTGGTGTGATTTGAGGTTGTTGTTGAAGCTGAAAGGGTAGTGTGTTTGAAACAGGTCTCATTGGAGGAATGTTTACTCCTCCAAGGATATGATCAGGAAAGTTATGTGATGATGGAGAAGTTCCAGGTGGATTTATGAACATGAGAGATGAATATTCTGGACTACCGGCTGTTGATAATGATCTCATCGAAGATGAAGATGATGAAGGCGGATTATTATTATTATTATTATTATTATTCTGATCAATTTGTTGTATTTGTCTTGAAAAATCCTCAGGAAATAAATTCCTAAGTGCTGTTTGAATATCAGTCTGCACCACATACACAAAAAGTTTAGGTAAGTTTGATACTGAGTCACGGCCGTCTTAAGTTTTCACAGGCAGTGTCTAGGTTAATCATAATTAAATAGGTGTCTTAGTCATAGTTTAACTGTGATAAATATTTTTCAATCATTTGTGGACTCTGAGATAACCTGCTTTGCACGCTCTCAAAAGACGACTCATGACCAGAGTTTTGCAGAGAATATGTATAGTATATAATATTAGGCAACTTACTTGGGACATGTTTAAGAAACCAAGCTCAATTTCTCCTTTGTTGCACCCCATGAAAACAGCAGTCTATAATAATAGTAAAGATTTTAGTTTATTATAAGCTCAGAAAATCAAATTATATAAAGACTTTTCAGTTTCTTGGACAACAAACAAACAAACCTTAATTCTTGCTTCCTGTAAAAACAAAAACATGTTACCTTAATTAGCAACATAATAACCTTTAAACAGTACTACTATATAACAATAATTCAATATAAATTCAAATTCTTTCATTAGAACAATATTAACCTTGTAAAATTGTGTCTGTATTTCAGTTGATGACAGTGTAAGAAGCTCCAGCTGCTGCAGCTCTATATAAGGACGTTGGTTCCTAAAAGCTAGTCCAGGAATTCGGCTAAACGAATCCGAAAACAAATGTATGAGATTCATAGAAAGGGTATCAACAGAATTACATTAAAATTTATAAGAGAAATAAAATCTTACTCATCATTGATATCGAATGATAAAATCGTGTACTGATCGAAAAGCTGTTGCGCGAGGCTTCCCAACGAAGAACTTGGTTGGTGGCTGCTTATCACATTGTAGATACCATCCAAGAAGGACAAACGACTAGTCCAAAGAAATAAAAAAATAAAATCAAACCGTTGTATAAGTAGAATCAGCAACCTTATATATAATAATAATAATGTAGGTAGGTGTATGCATATAGATATATTAAATATGTATATATACTTTGGTAAAATTGTATCATATGTCCAAACACAAATGTAAGAACATCCTCCAAGAGAATGCATCAAAGAATGGATAAATTCAGTTCTGACGGCTACAGGAAGGGAAAATAAACCTTCCATGTATGCAACTTTATGCTATAGTTGCATTATATCATGACATCATTTGAGTTAATTTGTTGGTATATGCTATGAAAAATGATGCATTAGAGGGAATGATTTGGGTTCATATATTATAGCAAAAGAAAACATGTATGAAAGAAGAAGAAGAAAAGAAGAATAAGATGATTAAGAGACAAGTAGTTAGTAGTGGTATAAGTATTTTGGTATTGAAAAATTCAAGATACTAAATATTATTTTGTGTGAAAAGAAAGAATTTGAAAAGTAGTGAAGTGGGTGATCCCACTAAGAAGAAAAATATGAGTAATAGCCCCACCTGAATAAGGAAGTTGAAGGATCATGAAAAAAAGGACTTTTGTTGTTGTTGTTGTTATGAAGATGGAGATTGAAAAGTAGTGACAAATTCTAAATATGAATATATGTGAACAATATTAGGATTTAAGAATGAGAGAGGGACTAGAAGAAGTTGGTTTAATTAAGTAATGGAATTATGGAAAGTTATGATAAAATAATGAAGAAAAGTAGAGAGAAGGAAGGAGCCAAATTTAGAGACAAGTTGGAAAAGTAGTGAGTCAAAGTCTATGCTTGAATGGTTTGAAAATTAGTCAAAGGGTGGAAGGATCGGTGTACTTTCCTACCACTATTGAATATACCATTGTTTATTGCATAGTTTTAAAAATTATACTTTTACCTCTTCTATTTTACTATTTGCTTACTTTCCCATTTATCTTTAATAATTTGAAATTAGGAGGTGATCCGTGCGTTTGCATAGAGCAGCGTTGCGTTCCTTTTCTAAGAATAAATCGATATTAGTTTAGTATAGAACTATATTATTTCGCACGAAGAGTGGCGTTGCCTTCTTTTAAAGAACTAGAACAATATTAATTTAGTACGAAATTATTCCGTTTAATACATTTAATTCATGTGTTTGTTCGATGAAAATAAAAGAGTTAATATATTAACATAAATATTATAAATTTAATAAAAATTTCTAAATATATTTAAATTTATATCATTCGATATTGATCAAAGGATAAATTTTTTATCCTTTGCTTATATAAGGAGAATTGTCGATGTAGCGAAATACATTTCTAGAAAATTATATATATATATATATATATATATATATATATATATATATATATATATATAAAAATTCAAAGATTAGAGAGAGTGTAATGATTACTTGAAAAAATTATAATTATTTTAAATTAAATTATTAATATCACTAAGAATATATCCATTTTCAGTTCCAAAATTTGGAATATATTCTGCCTTGAATCAGTATGACTTTTATCAATGTAAAAAGTACATTATGAACTTTCATTTGAAGAACCATGATCACTAGAAGTGTCTTTCAATCCAATGTTGGTTATATCACTTGGTTCCAGATTAACTAAATTGACTCTGTTAGGATAAGAACATTCACTAATATTGATATCGGTGTATGACTGCATTTCGTGGATACTATACCAAACAGCAGCTCTTACAGCGCTTTTTTGGGGCTATTAGAGCGCTTAAAAGCGCTGCCATAGCCAGCGCTGCCGTAGGTAAAGACAGCGCTTTTTGGTACGCCAAAAGTGCTCTCGTAGCATCCTCTATAACAGCCCTTTTTCCATAAAAGCGCTCTCGTAGCATCCCCTATAACAGCGTTTTTTCCAGAAAAGCGCTCTCGTAGCATCCCCTATAGCAGCATTTTTTATAAAAAAGTGCTCTCGTAGCATCCCCTATAGCAGCGCTTTTATCCAAAAAAGCGCTCTCGTAGCATACCCTATAGCAGCGCTTTTTCCAGAAAGGGCTTTCGTAGGTTGCGTTTTTTTTTATCTTTTATGCTTTTTTTTTTTTATCTTAGGCAGCGCTTTTAATTAGAAAGCGCTTTCGTAGGTAGGCTTTTAAGAGCGTTTTTGAAAGCGCTGTCGTTGCTAAACGCAGTATTTTAAAGTGCAACCTGTAATTTAAGCCTCCCAGTTCGACCTGTAATTTATATTTATTTTCAACCCGTAATATTTTCAACCTATATTTATTCATCAGAACCTGTAATATATTTTCAACCTGTAATATTTTCAACCATAGGTAGGACATTATATACCATTATATACCAATATAATACCATTATAATCCAAAATAAAATATATACACCATTATAGTTCAATTCACATGTTTACAACAGATACATATAACTAAATCATCTCTAACAATAACTAAATCAGAATATAAGCCCGAAATTCTCAAAATCCGACGAGCGCACAGTCCCATGGTCCTGCAAAGTATGAACAGAACAACACGGTCAACTAAACTAACTTTGCAGAAACATCAACAATATTATTAGCAACAATTTCATGTGATTTGCAACTCAATCCACCAATGTAATGTGTCATCAATCCAGTCTCAAATCAAACTATCAGCACCACTTATTTAAGAATCAAACTCAACAACAACAAAAACAAAGTTCAGCACTCTTATTCAGCAAACAACAAACTTGATTCAGATAACAACGTCATCATCGTCAATTAATATTAAGCAAAATGAACCAACATCCACCAAAGAAACTCAAACACAAAGTCATTATCAAAATCCGTCACACAACAATGTATTCATAAAACTTTTCACACAATAATGTATTCATACCTATATGAATAGTCGCTGAATATAAAGTTAACACAATTCCTCTTTGATTTCTTCCAACTTAAGTCTCGTGTAAGGAGCAGCATAGAAGTCATCAAAGTACTACATAACAAAAACATAATATGCATGATTTAGTTAAATGTAATAAATTATAAGAAATTATCCTAAGTTATAAATCCATACCGTGATTGGAATCTCTAATTGATTCGTTTGAAGGATTTCTTTCAAAAATCTCAAAACAAAGTATCCGCAATCATAACTGTTTCGCTGTTGCGGACACTACATAGAAAAACAAATAAGATTTTATAGTTATCTTGTTTTATCAAGTAGCATAACTATTATAAGCAAAATTGTGAAAATTAATGTACCTTTGATCTAAGTAATGTTGTTTGATTTAGTCCGTGATACCTGTGCGTCTCTTTGACTTCGGAATACTTGTATTGATCTAACAAAAATATAAAAGCATATATTTAGATCAATCTCACAAATAATTAAATATATAAATATACACGAATATTTAGAACGATCTCACTTACCTATCAATCGTTGACTTCATAGCCGGATAATTGGTCCACTCATCATCTACCGAATTCAGATAATAGACCACTTCTTTTATAGGATCGATAGCAAGCAACAACCAGTGTGCTCTATAAATTAAAACAAAAGTTTATATGAAAATTTTACTACGCAAAAGAAATAAAGACTAGATAAACCAAGAATGAAAAACTAACCCTATTGGTCGATTATTATACTCCCAAAGATACAGGCTTTCTGTATTGCCGGTGGCCATGAATCTCTCGACTAAGCGCTGTCAACATTCCCGTTAGTTTTCTCACCAGGCAAATTAGAACATGTATAACTTATATCAATTCCAAACCGTAGTAATTGCGATGCCAACTGATCCGCGTCAACCTGACCCCGATAACAGCAACCCAAGCAAGGACACGTCATTCGACTCGAGTCTTCAGCGTGCGCAACTGTAAACTTAACGAATTCCAATACCCCTTTCTCGTACTCTTTCGACAATCGATTTGAATGCATCCATGTCTTTTCCATGTCTTAATTAAGCTAAACAAAAACAACTAATTAAGGCACAACTAATTAAAGTGGAAACAATCCATCATAGCAGTTCATTCAAAGCACAACTAATTACTTTGGCGAGAGAGAACAATTAATTACCTGTATAGATGTAAGTAACTTCTAGACCCACACAATGTAAGATTCCTGAAAATGATCAAACTTTCACTCTTCACAAGTAACCCCTATAGCAAATTCACAAAGTTAGTAAGTTTATCACTTAACGATTAACAACATTGACATCAAGAATCATAGCAGTTCATTCAAATGGTTTTACTAATTAAGCTAAACAAAAATGTTAATTATTCACGCAACTATAGCAAAAGAACAACTAATTACCTGTAGAGAAGTAATCAACTTCTGGACCCACAGAATGTAAGATTCGTGTAAACAATCAGACTTTCACTCTGCACCTGCAAAACAATCATACTATCAATATCAATCCAACATTTCACTTTTCAATGTCTCTTCAACAAGATTTTAATTTACTCATAAACTAATGTGCAATTCAGAATGTAAATTAAAAAATTAGCATCTTATATAATTCTTAACATACTCTGGGAAAGCACATTTACTAAGAAGATGACTTATCTGATGAAATTATGGAATAATGTTAAGAGTATTAAAAAGGTTGGAAAAATGGCGTTAAATCACCCAAGAATAAAATTCAATAAAAATTCACAAGCATAAGCCATGCTGCAGAATGAGAATAAAAATTCAAGAAGAATAGCACCCCAATCCAAAAACAGAGAAATGGTGATATTATTTTTCAAAGTAAGAAAAATTGCACTTTGGTTAATGATTATGTCAACTATACTCATTCTGATTTATTTTTTTTACTTTACTTTTCTTGTGTTAATAAATTATGTTATTAGTCTAGATAAAGACCCTCATTTACCCTTCATTTGAACTTTTAAAACTTTAATGGAATTTGCAATCCGATTTTACATCTCATTTGAAAAAATTGATGCTTCGTTTTTAATGTAACTACTAACAGTTTCATATTTCACCTCTCCATAGCCGTAATCAAATGGGAGAGGGAGAGTTTTGGTATATCCAACTTTTTGGAACTAATCAACACATATTTGATTCACTATAACAGAGAGTCATTTAGCTTCCTTTTGTAGGCCACATCCACTGACATTCTGAAGCTACTTGGTAAGTTTTCTATTCTCTTTTAACTTCCTTTTTCCACAATATTAATATTTATATCTTTTTTGGTTAAAACTATGAAATAGTGCCATATTTATACCTTTAAGATCAAAACTCTTTTATGTGTGTTTTTGGTTTTTTGCATTTTCTAGTTTCTGCTTATCCTTGCACCTGAAGGGGCATAGTTTACAGTAGCTCTCTCCCTTAACAATCTAGGATATTCAGTTTTAGGCTGAATCACACTTTTAGTTTATTTGATATAATTAGTATGCAATATGCAATTTTGTTTGTAATTTTGGTCCTTGGTACTTATTGAACTCTTGAATTTTTGAATTTGGTCTCCTCTATTGGATCTACAATATTCAAAATGACATTTTTTCACCCAAACATTTAAAAGTTTATGATGAATTTGCGATGTTAAATAGTTATAACAGGTGGGGCAATTTGAGATTTTTTATTTTATGTGAAAACGTTTTGTGAATAAACGGGGTTAGGTCTAGCTTGAGACCAGTCTCCCACAATAAGACGAATCAAGTTTGAATCTAAGTTGGAAGGGATGTCTCATTTAGTGTTACTGTTGGGCTGTGCCACAAACCTTTCGCGGATGCGAAAAAAAGTGTTGTTGAATAAGCTTTGAGAAGAAAACTAGCAAAATAGCTTATCATTTTCCAGCTAAACAATTTGATGTGGTTCTCAACCCCAAAAAGGCAGCTATCAAGCTCATGATTCAGAAGGAGCTGACAAAACTAGCTGAAGAAGCAGATGATGAAGACGAGGACGAAGAAGAGGATACCAAGAAAGACGAAGGCCGATCTACTGGCCAGGGGTCCTAAGTCTGACTGTGGATTAGACATTACAGCTTGGTGGTTAGGTATTTAGCAAGGCATACTGTAATTCTCATGTACACTTTAAGTTGTGTAGAATTGGCTGTATCTTATTCTTAATTCTTAACATCCTTTCAAACCTTAAGATATCAAACATGTATTTTTCATAATTTAGTGCAGCCTTTTGTTTGGCTGCCAGCATGTAGTTTATTGTGTACACCAACAAAGAGTCATTTAGCACAGACTCTCTCAAACTCGTCTCTCGCATTTCTCACGGACTCTCGTTCTATTTCGTCATTCTCTCAATCTCTCTCGTTTTCTCGACATGGAAGAAGGATAAAAGCATCAAAACATCCAACAATCAGAGATTTAAACCAACAAGAGCAAGAATCAAATCCTAATCCCTACAATGAACCATAAAACCATATTTTAATGCTAAAGATGAAAGAACTCATATTTGAACTTACCTATTGAGAGTGAGAAATAAACTCACTCAATGCCTCTGAATAGTGCAAGAAACCCTTCTGATTCTTCCTCTTGAGCTTCAACACAGTGAAAATGATAGAAAGATGGCGACTGGAGCTTCTTCTTAGGAGAGAGCGTTTGCAGAAAAAATGAAGAAATTGTCTTTAACCGAGCTTGAACAATCGAACAGAATCAGAGACAATTGAAATACCTTAACGCGTTTTGTGATGGAACAGAACAATTGAACAGAATCAGAGATAATCGAACAGAACAATCGAACCAAAATCAAATGAATCAGATTTTGTGATGGAAATGCAGGAAGAAATCGAAGAGAATCAGAGATGAATTTGGGGATTAGGTTTAGGGGTAAAAACATTCTGAGACTCATTAACGCGTTTTGTTAGTTTTGTTTTAAAATTAAATTTTAATTTTAATCAGGCTACGCCAACACTTTTAAAAGCGATTTCTTAGGTACCCTATACCAGCGCTTTATTGCCCAGAAGCGCTTTGGTAGCTCTCCCCTATAGCAGCGCTTTTAAAAGCGCTTTCATATTCTCCTCTATAGCAGCGCTTTTATAAAAGCGCTTTCTTAAGGTAGCCTTATACAGCGTTTTTCAAAAGCGCTTTCGTAGGATCCCCTATATCAGCGTTTTTTTTTCTTGTTTTTTAGTTTTGTTTTTAGCGAAACCTATAGCAGCGCTCTAGCCTAAAAGCGCTTTCGTAGGTGTGCTGCTAAAAGCCAAATTTGACGTAGTGTTAGGAATAAATGGAACTACTTCTTCTTCTTCTTATATATATATATATATATATATATATATATATATATATATATATATATATATATATATATATATATATATATATATATATATATATATATATATATATATATATATATATATATATATTTGTTTGATTTTTTACGGTTGAAAAATATTATGCATACCTGTAAAAACACTTAGATGAGATTATGATAATACTTTTTAATCAAAGATTTTGAATTTTAATCCAATTATAAAAAAATGCACTATTAATTATTTTGATTAACTTTTTTGTTGTAATTTTTTTTTAATTTAAGAGATTAGTCTATACACAATTAATAATAAAAAATTATTGTAATCATAAGTAATAAGCAATTTATATAAAAAATTACGTGCATCACAATGTTTTTAAAAATGAATTTGCTCTTTTTTTAATATTTATTTTAGGTTTTTTAATAGTTCATTTGAAGTCATTTTAAATATGAGTGAATTACGGACATGTTCTCCCCAATTAGATCTGTCCCGCAAAAATCCACACAAAAATGAGAGTGGGATAGGGTGGAAATTACTCAAACTTTAACACTTAAAAATGATCAAATTTTATATTAATGCATGTGCTCGTAAAAGTTTGTAAAATAATGGAACAAAAACATTCATATGAAATTTTATATTAATGCATGTGTTCGTAAAAGCTTGCAAAATAACGAGCAAAATGATGCTGGTACACTGAACCTGAACCTGTTTTGCCATGCTAGTTTTAAATAGTTCAATCATGATTTAGAGATTTTGTATATTTGATATTCAATTTGATTTTTAAAATGTTGATGCACATGATATATATTTTTTTCTTTCAATTAAATTTTGTTTATACACATTATTAGATTTCATATTGGTAACCACTTGTATTATTCTAATGATATGAATAGACATTGAAAAATTGTCGAGGATGAGGTCTTTGCTCCTAAACAATTTTTCTTCTAAGGTTTGATCTTGCTCTAACCAAATTTTCTCCCATAATAGATTAATCAATAACATTAATGACCACATAAGATTTTATAATATTATTTTAAAGTTTATTAAACTTTTTAGAATTTGGGTTGATACACTCCACTCTAAAAAATATCCTGTAAAATGAAAACTACATCCATTTATATATATTTTACTACTAAATATGAAATTATTAAGATATTTCTTTTACATTTAGAATTTGACTTATAAATATGTGATCATCACAATAACTTGATAGTAGATAACATAAGTAAATACTTATTAAATTCTGATATGCTAAAATTTAAATTTCTTACAACGTCCATCAAGTTGTAAGAATTCTTTTTCTATTTTATAAAAATATTTTATTTTACATTAAAAGTTATTTGTTTTTGCAATTTAGTAATAATATTTAAATAAATAATCCATCTAAATTATTCTACTTAATTTGTTTCATCAACGTGTTCCATCGAATATCGAAAACTCGCAATCTTGCTAGGTTTAACAATCAGGTTATCAGTTGGGAAAATTACAGATCTATCATTGCTTCTCATGTCAAGATGGTATATATGAAATAGCATAGCTAAATGCGAATATCGCCATGCTCAGTTTCTTAGTGTTAAAGGCTTTCGATATAAACACTCATCCTAGCAAGCCTTTGCGAAGTTTTAAGGTTCTTTGTTTCCCTCCTCCGATTGGATTGGATAAAGTGTAATATTGGTGGCCTTGTTAAAAGTTATTCCATAACAAGTTTTTGTGGCGGCATTTTCAGGAACGACAAAGGTGGTCATGTGGAAGCTTCTGCGCTTATCTGGATGCGGGGAACTCAGTTACTTTGGAGCTTTGGGCTGCTATTCTAACTATTGAGAAAGCTAAAGAGCTTAATTGAAAAAAATTGTGGATTGAAATTGTATGTGATCCTGTGGTTAATGCGTTTTCTAACTCTAATCTTGTTCAGTGGAAAATCAAGTCTCGTTGACTTAATTGTTGTACGTATATTTTGAATATAGACTTCATGATCACACACATATATCGCGAAGCCAATTTTTATACCGTTTTGCTGACTATAACATTGGTTTACAAACCAAGAATTTCACTTGTTTTTCTTGTCTACATAATGAATTGATTAAAGAATTTTTGATTGATAAAGAGAGCACCCTAGAATTAGGCTTTATACTTATGGCACATTTTCTTGGTCTCTTGTCCTTGTAATCCTCTTCTTTTATTTTAATGATATCTTTCTATTATGTTTAAAAAATATTTTAAAACATGTGACATAATTATTTTTGAGTAAAAAATCTGAGAAAAAGATTAAAACTAGTTACTTTTAAAATAAGGGAACCAATTCTAAAAATAGGTAAAAATAGATGAAAATTATTATTAAGTTTTTTAATATTACTATTTACTCCATCCGTACCAAAATATAAGAGAAAAAACAAAAATCACACTTATTAAGAAAAGTAATAACATTATAATTTGATTTATAATTTTCTTGAAATAATCTACATAGAAAGATGTAAAAACAATTTTTTATTGGTTGTTAGTTATAGAAAAGATGAGAAAATGTATAAATTAAAAACAAATTTGTATTTAATTTTATCTTGAAAATATAAAAATTTATTTATTTTTCTTATATTTTAGGACAAGAAAAATACTTTTTTTTCAAGGAAGTAAGTATTTATTTTACATATAGAGCGAGATATGTTTGATGCATTATGTCTGAATATTTCAAAACATAATTAATGCCTCCAATTGACTTCATCAATTATTCAATTATTATTCAACCGCTGACAAAATGCATCAATAAACATGCTCCTATTGTATGCATCATAAACCTTGACCCTGTTTTTGTGTTTTTTTAGTTAATTGGGACTACCAGCTTTATTTATTATTAATAAAATAAAACTCTTTAACGTTTGAAACGAAAAAGAAAAAAATCCTTAAACTTATATATATATATATATATATATATATATATATATATATATATATATATATATATATATATATATATATATATATGATAATGAATCTAAACCATTAGATTTTAAAATAAATGATTGAGATTATGTTGTAATCTTTTTTTCTCTTTCCTCCATTATTAAAATAAATGAGAAAAAAATTGACACATAATCTTAACCATTTATTTTAAAATCTAATGGTTCACATTCATTCTCATAAAAATAACATTTTCATAATACACATCCAATGTATATATATGGTTTAAATGCAATTTTGGCCCCTCGAATTTCACAATTGTTTGATTTTGGTCCTCCAAATTTTGTAATTGTTTGATTTGGTCTCCAAGTTTCAATTGCTTGATTTTGACCCCTCAAGTTTGTCCCCTTTTGTATTTGATAGTCCTCAAACGAAATGTGGACTAAATATTTTTTTTGTTGTTTTTTCTCTTTTTTTTCTTAATTTTCTTCTCTACAATTTTATTTTTCTTCTCTGTTTAATAATTAAACTTTGAATATAATATTTAAAAAATCATAAATTTGATTCAACTTATGCGTAATGGAAAATTATTTTGATAAAATAAAATAGACCACTACCTAATTAAAATAACAAATTCTTTGGTCAATAACTCCCTCATAGTTAAGCATAAAGTCTCAAAGTATAGCAATCCTTTAGTCATATAGAACTTGAATTTTTTTATAAGGGATATTGCATGCTTGTCCGTATATTTTAAGTTAAATGAAATATTTAAGATTTTCAAAATATTACATTTAAAGTTTAACTATTAAAAAGAAAAGAAAAATAGAATTGTAAAGAAGAAAATTAAAAAATAAATAAATAAAAAAGAGAAATTTAGTTTATATTTCATTAGGGGACTATCAAATACAAAAGGAGACAAACGTGAGGGGGCAAAATCAAACAATTGAGATTTAGGGGCCAAAATTAAACAATTAGAAAACTTGGGGACCAAAATCAAGCAATTGAAACATGGGAAACAAAAACTAAACAATTGAGAAATTTGGGAGGTCAAAATTGCAGTGTTTTAAAAACCGGACCGGACATCAAACCGGTGAGTGTACTGAGCCACTGGTTTATTGGTCGAACCACTGAGTCACTGGTCGAACCGCATGACTAAACCGGATAACTCGGTTGAATAGACCGGTCGTTATAACAAAATTATATAGGTATAAAATATGTCGAACCAGATGATTCAATCCCTACAAAATATAACTAGTACTTAAATTTTTTTAAAACATCATATTATTAAAAAATTCACAAATTCATAATTTAAATTCAAATTTTACACATAGGTATCACACAATCAAATAGTATATAATTATAAAATATAAACAAAAGTTTAATCGCAACATAATTTAATTGAATAATTTATAACAAAAATAATTTCATTGTCTACTAAATTTAATTTCAATAAAAGAAAAATGGTTTCAATGTTGGGATCTCCTTCTTCAATATCAAAATCATCCGTAACAAAATCAACCGCTTCTACAACCATTTTTTTTATTTTTTTATTTTATTTTATTTATTTTTTATTTTAATTTTTAATTAAAATAGTCAAAATGACATTTTTCTTAATTTTTAAAATAAAAATAAAAACAAAAAAAACAAAAAAATGCATTTAAACCACCGGTTCACAAAAATCGCCAATTTTCCCGGTCTTAGCGGTTTACACCGGTTTTGACCGGTTCACACCGGTTCAATGACATTCCCGATCCAGCTATTGAACCAGACCAGTTACCTGGTCGGTTCCCAGTTCAACCGGTCCGACCGGCCGGTCCGTTTTTTAAAACACTGCAAAATTGCATATATATATATATATATATATATATATATATATATATATATATATATATATATATATATATATATATATATATATATATATATAAAAGACGTATCAAATGAGAACTTTGACTATAATGAGAACTGAGAACTTTTAATAATAACCATTGAATTTGAATTAATGACTCAGATTTATCTCATATTTTAAATACATATTACATAAATATCTTAATTAAATATTTTAAAATATGAGGTACATCTGAGCCATTTTCAAATCCAGTGTTATTATTAAAAGTTCTATGTTGAAGAGCGATATTCTTACTCCAAAAGTAACTTATCAAGACTTACTCCACATTTTGACCATTAGTTCTTTCTAATGTAATGATTAAAATTACTGAGTAAGATATATATATATATATATATATATATATATATATATATATATATATATATATATATATATATATATATATATATATATATATATATATATATATATATATATATATTAATTAATTAGTCATTTGGTTAAATTTAATTTATTGACTATAATTTAGAATAAATTGAACCCTATTAGTCTAAAGCTATTTTGAATCTTCACGTACATCTAAAACAAGTTTTAGAATACAGCAGCCGCATTTGATTATTGGGTACGTCTAGGTCTAGCATTCTAACTGCCACTAGTTTTTCTTTTTGTATGGTCAAATACTTTTTGCATGGGATATATCCTCTTTCGTATGTTAACTTTTTGTTTTGTTCAAGTGATTTTTTATATACTTCTATATACTATTTATTTAGAACATCACGCTAATCTATTAGAAAATAAAATACTTAAACGATTAACCAAGTGTTTGGACACCACCTTTAATAATCTACAACAGCTATATTGTGAGATATTATATCGAACTCTAGTATGGTCGAAGGATAGCTTCTTGGTTCGACAGAGTTAAGCATGAAGTCGGAGGTTGTTCACATGCTGGTGTCAAAGACAGAAATCTGGCACATGAGATTGGGCCATGTCAGTGAAAGGGGTCTGGTCGAATTAGGGAAACAAAATTTGCTTGGTGGAGACAAAGTCGAAAAGGTGAAATTTTGTGAACCCTGTGTACTTGGAAAATCTTGCAGAGTGAAGTTCAACAAAGGCAAACAAAGAACACATGGATCCCTTGATTACATCCATGCTGATCTCTGGGGGCCTGCAAGGTGTCCATCACATTCAAGAGCAAGGTATTTTCTATCCATAGTTGATGACTATTCTAGGAAGTTATGGGTATTCATCCAGAAGACTAAGGATGAAACTTTGAGAATTTCAAAGGTTGGAAGACTCTGATCGAAAATCAGACTGGTAGGAAGGTCAAGAGGTTGAGAACCGACAATGGCCTTAAATTTTGCAATGAGGCGCTCGACAATTTTTGTGCGGGCTCTGGTATTGCAAGGCACAAAACTACTGCAGGTACTCAATAACAAAATGGTTTGGTGAAAGGTTTAATCGAACTATTTTGGAGAGAGTCAGATGCATGTTGACTAGTGCTGGATTAAAGAAGGTGTTTTGGGCCGAGGCCGTTTCGACAGCAACATATCTGATAAACAGACGTCCTTCAACAACGTTAGATATGAAGACACCTGAAGAAGTTTGGTCGGGACATCCACCAAATCTCGACAAACTGAGAGTATTTGGCTGCGTAGCCTATGCTCACATTAGACAAGACAAGGTCGAACCTAGAACTCTAAAATGCATGTTCATGGGATACCCTGAAGGAGTCAAAGCTTATAGGCTACGTAGAGCCAGGTCATAGGAGGTGTATCACCAGTTGAGATGTAGTTTTCAATGAAGTTAAGATGGATTTCAAGAAAACTGATGATGATGATGATGATGATGGTCGAAGTGCAGAAGAGCTGGAACAGGCAGAGATTCCTGTTGAGGTGGAGCAAGTTGATGCTGAAATGCATATCCCTGATGAAGTCGAAGAAGAAGCAGAAGATGCGGAGGAAGTTGAGGAAACTATCGATGACTACCTGTTGGCAAGAGATAGATCGAAAAGAGTCATCAAGCCACCTCAAAGACTTGGGTATGAAGATCTTATAGCTTATGCCTTAATCTCTGCAAGTGAGGTTCTAGACGAAGAACCTAGAGACTATAAGGAAGTTATGAGGAGTCGAAATAAGACTGAATGGATGAAGGTCATGGATGATGAGATGAAATCTCTTCATGATAATCACACCTGGGAACTGATCAAGAAACTTGCTAGAGCAAGGTTAGTTAGTTGTAAATGGATTTTCAAAGTTAAGAAAGGAATCGAAGGAGTAGCGTCGAAAAGATACAAGGCAAGGTTGATCGCAAGGGGTTTCACTCAGAAAGAAAGTGTCGACTTCAATGATTTGTTTTCTCCTATTGTGAATCATAGGTCTATTTGACTGTTGCTTACCATGGTGGCACAATTTGACCTTGAACTGTAACAAATGGATGTGAAGACTACGTTCTTGTATGGTGATCTAGATGAAACGAAACTGATGAGGCAACCTGAAGGGTATGTCGAAAAGGGGAAGGAAGATTATGTGTGCAAGCTAAAAGGATCTTTATATGGGCTGAAACAATCTCCTCGACAGTGGAATAGGAGATTCGACAAGTTCATGGCAAGCATAGGTTTCGTTAGAAGCCAGTTCGACCACCGTGTTTACTTCAGATTTAGACCTGGGAATTCATTTGTTATTTTGTTGCTTTATGTGGATGATATTCTCATAGCAAGCAACAATGTCGAAGATGTAAAGAGGGTGAAGGCTGAACTTAATAAGGAGTTCGATATGAAGGATCTAGGAGCTGCTTCCAAGATTCTTGGAATTGACATTCGAAGAGATATAAAGAAGTCGAAGTTATGCTTATCTCAAAAGGCATATCTACGAAAGATTCTTGAAAATTTTGGTATGTCGAATTCAAAGCCAGTTGTGACTCCGACAAATCCTCAATTCAAGCTGAGTATTGATCAATGTCCCGGTACTGATGTCGAAAGAGCCTATATGAATAGCATCTCATATGCTAATATAGTTGGTTCTTTGATGTATGATATGGTCTGTACTAGACCCGACATAACATATGCAGTAAGTCTTGTAAGCAGGTACATGATGAATCCTGGAAAGGCTCATTGCCAAGTATTGAAGTGGATTTTAAGGTACATAAATGGGTCTCTAAATAGGGTCCTAATTTATGGTGGATCCTTGGGTGAAGATAGTAAAGCAGTAATCAAAGGATATGTCGACTCTGATTATGTAGGTTGTATGTGTTAGAACATAGTTTGGTTCTAATCATATCTTAGTGTTTTGATGATAACAATTAAATAAATTTTGTATAAGTAAATGTGGTACTCTAATTATATGTTTATTATTTCAGAAGAAGTTCTAACTCAAGTACCATCAGAACATGGATTTTATGTAAAGTTCACGCTAAAACTCTAATGCTTGAAGACTTCTAAATGCCCCAACCGCTGTAGACAAATTCTGATAGAAGTTATATTCACAAAGTCAAGAAAGAAGTTTGTGAAGAAAAAGAAAATCAAAATGCAAAATTCTGATACAAGATAAAATACCATTAGAGATATAAAGATTAAAAGACGGCTGAAGCATTTATGAGGAACAAATATTAAGATGCATGCAAAGCTCAATTAACCAACACGACACACAAACATTTATTGCGAAACAACTTACGAGGAAGCAACGATCAACAACTTCCAAAGGCTATAAATAGAAGATCATTTGAAAAAGCAAAATAACAACTTACGAACAAGAGCTGCTCACGAAAAATCTTATGCTGAAAGTAAATACTTTGTTCATATCATTTTATTGAGATTCATATTCATTGTACTTAACTTAGTAAAAAATCACTATTGTGATAAAGCTTTTTAAGAAGCAATCTGAAACACTATTGTTAGAAGTTCTTATTTGTAATTGTTCCTTGAGAGAGCGGTTCGGTCATATTTCTCGAGAGGGCTAGGACTAGTTAGTCTTAGAGGTGTTATTCACTTACAGTTGGCTTGTGCATTGTATTGTTAGTCACACCAGTTGGTTGTGTATTTGTAATCAGTTTGGTTATAGTGGATTAAGTCCTCGTTGAGAGAGGCGAAATCACCTTAACGGATGGACTGGAGTAGTTTGAGTTCAAACGAACCAGGATAAAAATATAGTGCAGAATAATAAAATTCTAAGAGTACTAAAATGAAATAAAATAATGCTGAAAAATTCTAAAAACTAAAACAATAAAAATTTCCTCGGACATCTTCATCTTCAGCCACAGTTTTGATCTTTTGTGTGTGGTGCAATCGAGTAGATGTGTTGCAACACATCATCAAACTGTACATTCACGGTATCCATAAATCTAATAAGATCTAAACGCATGGATTGAATTTCTTCGCGCACATGCTGAAGTTCATGTTGCAGTGTATCAATAGCTTGGCCATGACTTATCAGGTGATAAGCGTGGTCTATTGGGCGCGGAGCATTTCGCGGGGCAGTCGATTCAGCAGATGCAATAGGACGCGCAAGAGGATCGGGGCGCGGGGGAGAAGCTACTTCGTAGTAACCGGGAGGAGTTTCAGGTTCATATTCAGGTTCAGTCTGAGCAGGAGAGGCTACGTCATGATAATCGGGAGGAGTTTCAGGCTCATATTCAGCTTCAGTCATATCTTCATCAAAATGCTCATAGGTTTGTGGGGTCTCAGGAGATGGTTGTCTTTCTGGAATCTGACCATAATAGAGCCAATTTTATGGGTTATGCACACTTGTTCTTGGGTTAGGCAAGGTGAATTGGTCCATGACTTGTTGATCAATTAGCAGCTCAAAGTGATCGGGACCGAGGTTTCGAATAATGCCTCTGTTAAAGCAGAATCCAATATCCATGGATTGGTAGGTACCAAGTGGTGTCAGCTCAAGTAGTGGTTGTCTCAAACCTATAACATTCGCTATCATCGTGACTAATCCTCCGATCAAAATAGGTGAAACTTCATCTTGCCTAATACGCTCAAAGTTTGCTAGTATGAAAGTGACAACACTAACCAGATGTTAGACGCTGGCCTTAGGATCTAGAGGGGGGTGAATAGATCGTTCACAGTTTTACGGATTTAAACAACTTTTCAGCGGAAGTGATTCTGAATCGACTCGCGTCTATTCCGAACCACTATCGAAACGATTATATATGTGTTTAAAAAACCAGTCAAAGACTTGAGGTAAATGATAAGAGTATATGTTGCAGAATCAAAGCGTTTCTCTTATTGAAAATCAGATTAACTTTTTGTATGATGGACAATGTTTGCAATGCAGTAAGAGTGATAGAAACAAATATACAAACACTTGGTGATAATGATCAAATTGAAGGTAATTCAATGTGTGGTGGATTGTGATGTTTATGTAAGTTCTTAATTCACAATCTTAACACTCGAATCGTTGATCAATTTGCTATTATAACCAAATATGAACAGAATGTAAATGAAAAAGTAAAAGCGACAAGAACACGATATTTGTTTAGGCAGTTCGTCGACCGTCCTCGCTACGACTACGTCTGCCCCCAATTCCAAATTGAAATTGGGTAATCTTTCATTAATGTTGAAAGTAGTATATACAAAGAAGATAACAAAGCGATAAACGATAAACCAATTATGTCGATCCTTTGAATCTTCTTCCCCCTTAATCTTGACCAAGATCAAGGTTATCCAAGAGCTTCACTTTGATTCCCTTCTGCAGTGTCTTGATTCCTTGAACTCCCCGTTCCTCAATCGTTACACTCAGCCGAATCCTCAATGAACGCCTCTTGATAAAAACCCCCAAGAACCACCCGTCGTGGAGGACAAAACCCGCAGATTTTATTCACCAACAAACCCCACAAACCTTCACCCACTAGGAATCTTCAATTCCGTTCCATGGACGTTATCGAACTCATCACTAACCCGCAACGCAAGAATGATTATGTGTAATTGTGTTGGAGATGATGAAGAACGAAGATGAGAAGCATTTGTGTATCTTTCAGTCGTTGGTGTGCTTGAATAATTAACATGGAATGATATATATAGTTGCTGGTATGTTGGAGCAGAGAAAACACATAATTTGGGAAGTTTTCAGCAATTAGGTTGACCTACTTTAGTGCTTAGGTCGACCTAACAGAAGCAGAGTTGAAGTTGTCCCAGTTAGGTTGACCTGTTAGGTTGGCCTAAAATCTGTTAGGTTGACCTGCTGAAGGTTTAGGTCGACCTAAAGTCAGTTAGGTTGACCTGTTGAAGGTTTAGGTCGACCTAAATGCAGTTGTTTCCAGTTAGGTCGACCTGTTGAAGGTTTAGGTCGACCTAAAGTCAGTTGAAATGCATTTTTGTGACTTTTCTTCAGTTTAGGTCGACCTAGGAGTGTGGGTAGGTCGACCTAACAGTGACATCTGTAAATCCCTTCAGTTTAGGTCGACCTAGGAGTGTGGGTAGGTCGACCTAACAGTGACCTTGTCAGTTTTGCTGAGTTTGCTCTAGTTTTGAGTCGACCTAGGGCTTTGCTTGGTCGACCTAACAGATGCAATACCATTTTCTGAGTGATTTGAGCTTCATAATCTTCCATTGTCTTGAGTCATTCATTTATGCTTTTGTATTTGGTTGCTTGTGATGTTTGCCATGAATCAAAAACTCATTTGTGAGTGTATGCTTGTTCTTACAAACTCCCCCTTTTTGATGATGGCAAACATTTGATTAAATGACGAAAGCTCCCCCGGTCTTGTATGCGTAAGCTCCCCCGTACTAAGCTCCCCCGTACTAAGCTCCTCAGTACTCTCAACTCATCTCCCCCTTTGTCAACATCAAAAAGAAAGAAACCAGGAGAATAGTAGAAGAGAATAACAAAATAATCTAAACAAAACAATGTCTTACATAACACAATAGTAAAGAAATAGAGCATAATATCCAAACATATTTAAAGGTACAAACCAAGCTTAAGTTCAAGTAATAAAAGACATAACAACATGACAGAAATGAGATGCAATGCAATGAAATGAACTAATGCAATACTCGCTAACGTTTGCCCAAACATGTTAGATGTATGCTTATTCTACTATTTTTATGTCCAAACATGATATGTTATGAGTAATGATGAACAACATATACATGTAAATGAGATAAGTGGAGAAGCATATAAGAAGTCACTATAAACATGTTAATTGATAGCATATTATAGCATCAATGATATTTTTGGAAGTGAACAACAAACATGTTACCACTTTCTCAATTGTAGGTATCTCGTCATCATTTCGTATAATGAAGTATATTCCTCTAGTCAATGTGGAATGATGCTTGATTTGATGATGAACTACCTTCATACTGAAAGAGATGTTAGCTTGAGCATAATCAATATATATATAAAGTAAAGGAATAAAAATAAGAAAACAAACGCATTTAGCTCAAAATTAGAGATATCTAATATCCCTAATTCCCTATGAATGTTGAAGAACTGCTCCGTTGCAAGAGGTTTGGTGAAGATGTCAGCTAGTTGCTTCTTGCTCTTCAAGTTTATGGCACTTGTGTTGTCGCACATGATAGGTATACGATCAAGCTTAATACCAAAGTCAAGAAGTTGTTGCTTGAGCCATAATATCTGCGCACAGCAGCTTCCGACAGCTACATATTTTGCCTCAGTAGTAGATAATGCAACCGATACTTGTTTCTTGCTATGCCAACTTATCAATGAATTTGAGAATAGATGACATGTTCCACTGGTGCTCTTTCTATCGGATTTGCAGCCAGCAAAATCTGAGTCGGAGAATCCTACCAAATGACACTCATTTCCCTTTGGATACCATAGGCCATATGTAGTAGTTCCACGTAAGTATCGCAGAATTCTTTTGACAGCTTTCAAGTGAGATTCTTTTGGACAAGATTGATATCTTGCACACATACACACACTAAACATGATGTCTGGTCTTGAGGCAGTAAGATACAATAGTGAACCTATCATACCTCGGTATAATTTCACGTCAACCTCTTTACCTTTCTCATCTTTGTCTAGATTAGTATTTGTTGCCATAGGTGTGTCAATTTCTTTTGCTTCACTCATTCCAAATCTTTTGAGCAGCTCCGTACAGTATTTAGTTTGATTCACAAACGTTCCATGACTGAGTTGCTTGATTTGTAGGCCAAGGAAGAAATTTAGCTCACCCATGAGACTCATCTCAAATTCACTCTGCATAAGCTTAGAAAAATCTTTGACAAGTTTTGCATTAGTCGACCCAAATATAATGTCATCTACATAAATTTGGACTAAGAGAGTATCTTTATCTTTTCTTTTAATAAAGAGAGTAGTGTCAACTTTACCCCTAGAGTACCCTTGACTAAGGAGAAATTTGCTCAAACGTTCGTACCAAGCCCGAGGGGCTTGTTTAAGACCGTATAGAGCATGTTTCAGCTTATAGACATGAGTTGAATACATGTAATTCTCAAAGCCGGGTGGCTGAGCAACATAGACTTCTTCATTTATATAACCATTTAGAAAGACACTTTTAACATCCATTTGGAATAGTTTGAAGTCTTTAGAACAAGCATAAGCAAGTAAGAGACGAATAGCTTCGAGACGTGCTACAGGAGCGTATGTCTCTTCATAATCAATACCTTCCTCTTGATTATAACCTTGGGCAACTAATCTAGCTTTGTTTCTAGTAATAACGCCGTTTTCATCAAGTTTGTTACAAAAAAACCATCTAGTGCCTATTACTTGATGATCTCCCGGATGAGGGACTAAGTCCCAAACATCATTCCGTTTAAATTGGTTTAATTCTTCTTGCATGGCCATTAGCCAATGCTCATCAAGTAATGCATCCTTAGCGTTTTTCGGCTCAACTTATGAAACAAAAGCAAAATGATGACAGAAGTTACTTATCTTTGAGCGTGTTGTAACGCCCCTTGAGATGTCTCCTATTATATTGTCAATTGGATGGTCTTTCACATTTGTCCAGGCCTTGGGAAGTTCTTCATTGTTTGAGATGCTTTCTTTTTCATTTTCATTGTGAGACTCATCTTTCTCTCTCTCAGCATCTTTCTTTACAATACTTTCATTCTCGTCTTCCTTATCCTTGACAATGTCTTCAGTGGACGGACCTGCACCATTAAATGAAAGACCTTTCTTGACATATTTTGCATAAGATTCATCAAAAGACACGTGTACTGACTCTTCTACTATAAGTAATCTCTTATTATATATCCGATATGCTTTGCTAGATTGTGAGTAACCAAGGAATATGCCCTCATCAGCTTTAGCATGTAGATGTTGTTTACTCTTAAGCCCTTAAACATAATGTCTCTTTTCTTAGTATGTTCTATTGTGCAGCCAGAATTTGTAAACATTACTTTAAAATCTTTGTCACACAATTGACTTATACCTAAAAGATTATGTTTAAGACCTTCTACTAGCAGCACATCAGTTATAGTAATGGTAGAAGGGTTACCTACACTTCCTTTACCAAGTATGGCTCCCCGATTGTTATCTCCATAGGTGACATACCCCTTTTTCTTTGCTTGAAACTCAACGAAAAGAGATAGGTCTCCAGTCATGTGTCTTGAACATCCGCTATCAAGGAACCACAACCTTTCGGCAATGTCAAGACACTTTTCCTGCAAGATTAATTTAAAGAGGGAGGTCCCCAATTTTCATTGGGTCCTTGGTAGTGAGTACACAATTTGTTGCACTTAGGCAACCATTGAAATACTCCTTTAGGAACTAAAATTCTCCTAAATTTGCATTTTTCAATGGTATGTCCCTTTTTGCAACAATAATGACAAGTAATATGATGAGAATATGGAGTTTTGCTAGTTGATACTTTTGGTACAAAAGTGTATTTACTATATAAAGGAGTATACGATCTTTTGCCTTTGTCGGAATGTTTTGCTCCATTTTTCTTTAGATATTTGTTGTATCTTCGCACAAACAGTCCCATTTCCTCATCATCGGAGCCTTCGTCATCACTTGTGTCACTATCCTTTGGCTCTCGTTTTGAGGTCTTGGAGCTCGAAGCTTTTAGAGCTATTGACTTCTTCTCTACCTCTTTCTCCATGTTCTTTTCTTTCTTTGTCCTTTTCTCATGCATGTCAAGACATTTAAGGTGTTGTTCATGTTCCTCTAGTTTACCAAATAGAGTTGTGATGTCTAAAGTGTTTAGATCATTTGCTTCCTTTATTGCTGTAACTTTGGGTTGTCATTCCCTGTTCAGACATCTTAAGATTTTGTTAGTAGCAACTGCATTGGAAACAGGTATATCAAGAGAATTTAACCGATTTTTCAGATGAACGAATCTCTTCTGCATGTTTTCGATGGATTCACCATCTTCCATGTGGAAGAGTTCGAACTCTTGAGTTAACGTATTGATCCTAGCTAGTTTGACATCATCCGTTCCCTCGTGGGCAACTTGCAATGTGTCCCACATAGCTTTAGCTGATCTACAATGGGAAACGCGATAGTATTCATCAACTCCTAGAGCTGAGATTAGAATGTTTCTCGCTTTCCAATCGTATGCATATCTCTTTTCATCTTCAGCATTCCAAGTATCTTCTGGTTTTGGAACAACTGCACCAGCTGCATTTGTCATGGTGATCTGAAATGGACCATTGACAATAGCTGTCCAGATGTTCCTATCAATTGCATTGATATGGACACACATACAATCCTTCCAATAGCCGTAGTTTTCGCCGTTGAAAACTGGAGCTCTATTATGAGCCCCTTTAGGTCCGGAAGCCATCTTTCCAATAAGTGTTTCACGTAGCACGGAATAAACCAGAGCTCTTGATGCCACTTGTTAGACGCTGGCCTTAGGATCTAGAGGGGGGTGAATAGATCGTTCACAGTTTTACGGATTTAAACAACTTTTCAGCGGAAGTGATTCTGAATCGACTCGCGTCTATTCCGAACCACTATCGAAACGATTATATATGTGTTTAAAAAACCAGTCAAAGACTTGAGGTAAATGATAAGAGTATATGTTGCAGAATCAAAGCGTTTCTCTTATTGAAAATCAGATTAACTTTTTGTATGATGGACAATGTTTGCAATGCAGTAAGAGTGATAGAAACAAATATACAAACACTTGGTGATAATGATCAAATTGAAGGTAATTCAATGTGTGGTGGATTGTGATGTTTATGTAAGTTCTTAATTCACAATCTTAACACTCGAATCGTTGATCAATTTGCTATTATAACCAAATATGAACAGAATGTAAATGAAAAAGTAAAAGCGACAAGAACACGATATTTGTTTAGGCAGTTCGTCGATCGTCCTCGCTACGACTACGTCTGCCCCCAATTCCAAATTGAAATTGGGTAATCTTTCATTAATGTTGAAAGTAGTATATACAAAGAAGATAACAAAGCGATAAACGATAAACCAATTATGTCGATCCTTTGAATCTTCTTCCCCCTTAATCTTGACCAAGATCAAGGTTATCCAAGAGCTTCACTTTGATTCCCTTCTGCAGTGTCTTGATTCCTTGAACTCCCCGTTCCTCAATCGTTACACTCAGCCGAATCCTCAATGAACGCCTCTTGATAAAAACCCCCAAGAACCACCCGTCGTGGAGGACAAAACCCGCAGATTTTATTCACCAACAAACCCCACAAACCTTCACCCACTAGGAATCTTCAATTCCGTTCCATGGACGTTATCGAACTCATCACTAACCCGTAACGCAAGAATGATTATGTGTAATTGTGTTGGAGATGATGAAGAACGAAGATGAGAAGCATTTGTGTATCTTTCAGTCGTTGGTGTGCTTGAATAATTAACATGGAATGATATATATAGTTGCTGGTATGTTGGAGCAGAGAAAACACATAATTTGGGAAGTTTTCAGCAATTAGGTTGACCTACTTTAGTGCTTAGGTCGACCTAACAGAAGCAGAGTTGAAGTTGTCCCAGTTAGGTTGACCTGTTAGGTTAGGTTGACCTGTTAGGTTGGCCTAAAATCTGTTAGGTTGACCTGCTGAAGATTTAGGTCGACCTAAAGTCAGTTAGGTTGACCTGTTGAAGGTTTAGGTCGACCTAAATGCAGTTGTTTCCAGTTAGGTCGACCTGTTGAAGGTTTAGGTCGACCTAAAGTCAGTTGAAATGCATTTTTGTGACTTTTCTTCAGTTTAGGTCGACCTAGGAGTGTGGGTAGGTCGACCTAACAGTGACATCTGTAAATCCCTTCAGTTTAGGTCGACCTAGGAGTGTGGGTAGGTCGACCTAACAGTGACCTTGTCAGTTTTGCTGAGTTTGCTCTAGTTTTGAGTCGACCTAGGGCTTTGCTTGGTCGACCTAACAGATGCAATACCGTTTTCTGAGTGATTTGAGCTTCATAATCTTCCATTGTCTTGAGTCATTCATTTATGCTTTTGTATTTGGTTGCTTGTGATGTTTGCCATGAATCAAAAACTCATTTGTGAGTGTATGCTTGTTCTTACACCAGACAATTTTGTGAAGCACATAACATGATAAATAACTCTTCTCTTGAAACAGCAGAAATGTTTTCAGTCTTTCCAAAAATATAGTGAGCTAAGATCTTGTGGAAATATTTGAAGGCAGGATTATGAATATTTTCTGATTGAAATTCATGTTCTTCCGGATCATCATTTCCAGTAATACTTCCCCAAAAGCGCTCGAGCTCACGGTATGCAAAAATTTCCTCTTGAACTACAGTAAATGCATCCAATCCATTGGGAAGTCCAAACAAAGCAGCAAAATCGTGGATATTAAAATTACACTCAAGTCCAAATAGTCTGAAAAGAATTACTCCTCTTCTTGTTCCCATTCCGCAGTTAGGCAATTACGTAAGGGAACTCAAGAATTCCAAAGTCAACTTGTGGTACGAATTGAACCTCCTCATCAGGTGAGAACCTGTCCAACCTATTTGGTTCAACAGATACATCACACTCTCTTCAATCCCTAAATCTTTCATAGTAGGGCTATGCGGGTACATAGTCAGGTCCATCCTCCTTTCTGCTAACTTTGCATAACGTCATACTTGACCTCTACCTCTGAACACAACTTCCATAGTATCAACTTCTTGCATCGTGAAATAAGTTAGTTAACTAAGTTAGCCTGAAAAGTAAGTTGATAAAATGAAAATTTAGTCAGAATAGGCCGGATGCCGAAAAGAAGAAAAAAGAATAAATATAAGAAAAGTTAAACATAAGAAAAGATAAAAGGAAAATGAAAAATAAGAAAAACAAACAAAAAATGAAAGAGATAAAATTTCGGTAGTAGTAAATATAATTAATATTAAAAATGAAAAGATGAAAATGAATAAAAATAAAAGAGGTAATTTTTTTTAGAAATAATGAAATAAATAAAAAATGAATAATAATAAAATAAAATAAATAAAATGATGTGGGTTGTCTCCCACGAAGCGCTTTGTTTAATGTCGTAAGCTCGACATTACCGCGAAAAGTTAATCGTTAATTTGAGCGGGCAACTCGTCTAATTTTAAAATTTGTGAATGTTCATCATCTCGGAAATGATGATAATATTTAAGACGTTTCCCATTTACGATAAAGGGTTCGACCGATTTTCCTTTAATTTCTATCGCTCCACTCGGAAAGGTGTTAGTTACATCGAAAGGGCCGGACCATCTAGAGCAATTTTCCAGGGAATAATTTAAGCCTAGAGTTAAACAATAATATTATGTCGCCTTTATTAAAAGTTTTCCTAAATATGTGCTTATCATGCCATTTTTTCATTCTTTCCTTATAAATTTTAGCGTTTTCATATGCATCTTGTCTAAGTTCCTCTAATTCATTTATGTTGAGAATGCGTTTTTCACCGGCGGCGGTATAATTTAAATTTAATGTTTTAATAGCCCAATAGGCCTTATGTTCTAATTCCACCGGGAGATGACAAGATTTATCGTAGACAAGTTTAAAAGGAGTGGTCCCTATGGGAGTTTTGTATGCGGTTCTATATGCCCATAGAGCTTCGTTCAGTTTGGAGGACCAATCCTTCCTAGACGTAGCAACAGTCTTTTCTAAAATTTGTTTAATTTCTCTGTTCGATACTTCCACTTGTCCACTAGTTTGCGGGTGGTAAGGTGTCGCTACTCGATGCTTTACTCCATACTTAAGAAGAAGTTTCTCTAGAATTTTCGAGATGAAATGGGAGCCTCCATCGCTAATTACTAGTCTTGGCACGCCAAATCTTGGAAAAATCACATTCTTAAAAAGTTTGATTACCACTCGTGTGTCATTTGTGGGAGAGGCCATAGCCTCAATCCATTTTGAAACATAATCGACAGCTACGAGGATATACTTATTTCCAAACGAAGAAGGAAATGGTCCCATGAAGTCTATTCCCCAGACATCAAATATTTCGACTTCTAAAATACCCTTTTGAGGCATTTCGTCGCGCCTTGAAATGTTTCCGGCGCGTTGATATCGATCACATTTTATAATGGCAGCATGTACATCTTTCCATAGGTTAGGCCAATAGAGTCCAAATTGTATAATTTTTGCGCAAATTTTAGACGTACTTGCATGGCCTTTATAGGGGGCTGAATGGTAATGCGTTATGATGCTTTCTACCTCTTCTTCGGGTATGCAACGACGAAAGATTCCGTTGACGCCTCTCTGGAAGAGTAGAGGGTCGTCCTAATAGTAGTGCTTTAGGTCATGGAAGAATTTCTTCTTTTGTTGGTAATTTAAGTCAGGAGGGAGTACACCAGCGGCGAAATAATTTACGAAATCCGCATACCATGGCGTGTTAGTAATGGCTAGGGTGGTCGCTGTTGGTTCGTCATTTGTGTCTCCTTCCAATTGAGCGATAAGTTTATCGTATGGAAAATCGTCGTCAATTGGTATGGTTTCAGGCTCTAAATTTTCTAATTGAGATAAGTGGTCTGCTACAACGTTTCGATTCCTTTTTTGTCTTTAATTTCTAAGTCGAATTCTTGTAACAGAAGTATTCATCTCAAGAGCCTTGGTTTAGCGTCTTTCTTAGTTAACAGGTATCGAATAGCAGTGTGGTAAGTGTATATGATTATTTTGGCTCCTACTAGGTAGGAACGAAACTTATCTAGCGCAAAGACTACTGCTAAAAGCTCTTTCTCGGTTGTAGCGTAATTCATCTGAGCTTCGTCTATCGTTCTAATTGCATAATATATGACGTGGAGTTTTTTATATTTTCGTTGTCCTAGGACAGCGCCTACGGCGTAGTCACTTGCGTCACACATGATTTCAAAAGGCTCGTTCCAATCAGGGGGTTGCATAATGGGTGCTGAAATTAAAGCTTTCTTAAGGGTGTAGAATGCTTCTAGACATTTGTCGTTAAAAATAAATTCGGCGTCTTTCATTAATAGCTCAGTTAATGGTTTAGTAATTTTTGAGAAGTCCTTAATGAAACATCGGTAAAATCCAGCATGTCCTAAGAAACTTCAAATTTCTCTTAAGGTTTTCGGAGGTTGAAGGTTTTCGATGATTTCTATTTTGGCTCTATCTACTTTAATTCCTATATTTGACACGATATGTCCTAATAGAATTCCTTCTTGCACCATAAATTGACATTTATCCCAATTTAGTACCAGGTTAACTTTAACGCATCGTTCCAGAACTTTTTCTAAATTCGCAAGACATCCCTCAAAATTTTGACCACATACGAAAAAATCGCCCATAAAGACTTCCATAGTGTTGTCAAGGAAGTCGGGAAATATCCAAATGGCATTCGTCGATAGGCGAAAGTTCCATAAGGGCAAGTGAAGGTCGTTTTCTCTTGGTCATCAGGTTGGATTGGGATTTGGAAGAAACCAGAGTATCCATCTAAGTAACAAAAATGGAAGTGTCTAGCTAGGCGTTCTAACATTTGGTCTATGAAGGGGGGGGGGGGAAATGATCTTTTCGGGTGGCTTTGTTCAGTTTTCTATAATCTATGCACATTCTCCAGCCTGATTCAACTCATTTGGTTATGCTTTCACCCTTCTCATTTTTAATCACTGTGACACCTCCTTTCTTCGGCACTACATGAACTGGGCTAACCCATTTACTATCGGATATGGGGTAATATTATTCCGTCTTCTAATAGCTTTAATACTTCTTTCCTAACCACTTCGCTCATGATCGGGTTAAGTCTTCTCTGGTGTTCTCTAGAGGTTTTCGAATCTTCCTCAAGCATGATTTGGTGCATGCAGATATAGGGACTTATTCCTTTCAGATTGGCTATCTTATATCCTAAGGCTGTTGGATATTTTCTTAAGATACTTAGTAATTTTTCGATTTCGATCGGCCCTAAGTGTGCATTAACTATCACAGTTTGTTCGAGTTCAGTTTCTAGGAATTCATATCTTAGGTTTTAGGCAGTGTTTTGAGTTCGACGGCCGGTTTCTTTGGACAAGGTGTAAGGTCGGGTGTTGGCGCTAAACATTCGCTTAAACTTAAGTTTTGGCTTTCATCGTCCGAGTCATCGTTAGATGTGTGAGTCATGGGAGTTTTTAAGATTTCTGGATCTTCGGGTGGTTCAATTTTTGCTTCTTTGACGCGTTCGTTAGTGACGTCCATGAAACAACAAGTGTCATCTATTGCGGGTGCTTTTAAGAAGTGAGAGAGAATAAACTCAATTTTCTCTTCTCCTACTTCGAAAGTCAGCTTTCCTCGTTTGACATCTATAATAGCACCAACTGTTGCTAAGAAAGGTCTCCCTAATATGACTGGGATATTAGAATCCTCTTGGATATCCATGATGATAAAATCAGTTGGGATATAGAATTGACCTAGTTGTACATGGATATTTTCTAACATTCCTACGGGATACTTAACTGAGCGGCCTGCTAGTTGGAAGGACATTCTCGTAGGTTTTAGCTCACCTAAGTTTAGCTTTTTACAAATTGAAAGAGGCATCAAACTAACACTGGCGCTTAGATCGCACAAGGCTTTGTCTATAATCATTTTTCCTATTACGTAAAGTATGGAGAAACTACCAGGATCTTTTAATTTTGGAGGCATGTTGTTTTGGATAATTCCGTTACATTCAGCTGTGAGCATTACTGTTTCGTTATCCTCGAGTTTCTTCTTGTTGGATAGGATTTCTTTAAGAAACTTAGCATAAGAAGGAATTTATGTTATAGCTTATGTGAAAGGTATTGTTATGTTAAGTTGTTTCAGAAGTTCTACAAACTTTTTAAATTGTGCTTCAGTTTTAGATTTAGCTAATCTCCGAGGATACGAGATAGGTGGCTTATATGGAGGTGGAGGTACGCAAGGTTTCTCTTTTTCAGCCTCCACTTCAGTTTCATTCTGACGTATCTTAGCAGGTTGGTCATCAGTTGATGTCTTTTTAGGTTGGTTCGTTTCTTGCTGTGACATGGGTGCGTTTTGAGCTCTAGGATCAGTTGGTTCTTCATAGTTTGTTCCACTTCGTAGTGTAATAGCATTCGCATGTCCTTTCGGATTTGGTTGTGGTTGAGCGGGAAATGTGCCAGCAGGGGCAGCAGTAGGCGCTTGTTGTTGTGCTTCTTGAGAAATCTACGTTTCAAGCATTATATTATGTGTATCCAAAGCATCTAATTTATTCGCTAATTGTTTTAGTTGCTCACTATTGTGTATGTTTTGATTAAGGAACTCTTTATAAGTTTGAACTTGGGAAGCTATGAAGTTTTCCATCATGATCTCTAGGTTCGACTTCCTAGGGGCTTTTGGAGCAACTACGGGTGCTTTTTGATATCCAGGTGGGACAACAGGTGCTTTTCTAGGTGCATACAACGCATTGTTGTTCTTATACGAAAAGTTAGGATGATTCTTCCATCCAGGGTTGTACGTGTTTGAGTAAGGGTTTCCCTGAGCGTAATTTACTTGATCATGTGGAACACCTGTCAACAGTTGGCATTCAGCAATGACATGTCCAGTTAATCCGCATATCTCGCAATTAGGCACTACAGCAGCCGCGGTGCTGCAGGAGTTATGGTTAGGTTTTCGATCGTTTGAGTCAAAGCATCCACTTTGGCGTTAACGCGGTCTATACCACTGACTTCGCACATTCCTCCTTTGGTTTGAGATTTTTCAACAGCGGTTCGTTATCCTTCCCATTGGTAATGGTTTTGCGTCATGTTCTCAATGAGGTTATAAGCTTCGTCATGGGGTTTGTCCATCAAAGCTCCGCCTGCGGCGGCATCTAGAGTCATTTTGGTGTTATATAACAGACCACCATAGAAAGTATGGATGATCATCCATGGCTCAAGTCCATGATGAGGACAAAGTCTTAGCATATCCTTATATCGCTCCCAGGCTTCGAAAAGTGATTCGTTATTTTTTTGGGTAAATCCGTTGATTTGACCTCTTAGCATTGCGGTTTTACTGGGTGGGAAATATCTCGCTAAGAAAACTCTCTTCAATTTGTCCCAGGTAGTTATGGAGTTAGAGGGTAGAGATTGAAGCCACTCTCTAGCTCTATCTCTTAAGGATAAAGGAAAAAGACGTAATCAGATTGCCTCGAGACTGACATTGTTAGCCTTGACAGTGTCTGCGTATTGCACGAACACAGATAAATGGAGATTTGGATCGTCCATAGGGCTTCCAGAAAATTGGTTGTGCTGAACAGCTTGCACTAGCGAAGGTTTTAGTTCGAAGTTGTTTGCCTAAATCGCGGGAGGTACGATACTTGAGTGCGGTTCAGCTTGAGATGGGGCAGCATAATCTCGAAGCGGACGGTTTTGGGCCATTTCTAATTTCTGAATTAGATTTTCAGGGGTAGGAATCAATTTTTGGGAAATTGGAATTGGTTCTACTTCGGGAAGATGATGTATTCGACGCCTTACGTTAATAAAGCGTTCGATTTCGTTGATTCGTTGTATTAATTCCCCTCCTTGTAAACGAGTATTTTGCATACAATCGTTTAAAAAAAAGGAAAAGGTTTTGCCCTAGTCTCTACGGTGTAATAGCGAGTTACGAAATCGACTTAAATAGTCCCCGACAACGGCGCCAAAAATTTGATCGCGACTTTATGTGTCTATTAGTCGGAAAACTGCAAGTGCACAGTCGTGTCGTGTAGTTTTAAAAGATATCGAATCCACAGGGACTATGAATTGATCTACCGTTATCTAAATTTACTCTGTAAAGCTAAGGCTAGTGATATTTTAAATGTTTTGTAAGGGGAAACTAAAATCTTAAATCTAGATAAAATATTAATGCGCGGATATGGGTATGTAATTCGTCTAACTTAGGTGATCTGAAGTTTCATTGGCCAGGTTTTTCATCAAATCAAAAATCTTTATTAAATACTTTCATTTAAAACTCCTCCTCTCAAACTCTCGCTCTATTGACTTAGACTACGATCCTAAATCATAATATACGCTCGCTTCCCATCAGATTTAGAAACGATTTTTGAAAACAACAAAATTAGTAAAATGCCTTTTTCATTTAAATATTATTCATTTAAAACCCCTTGTCTCAAACTCTCGCTCTATTGACTCATATTATGCTAATGTTCTCTAGCGTACGCTCTCGCTGTCCCGCCGAGTTTAAAAACACTTTTTGAAAATAAATAAATATCTAATAAGTTTTAATACGCTCTTCCTGTCCTTAAAACTAATGCCTTGTGTCCACTATCTGGTTTTAAACCTCAAACTCTCGCTCTGTTGATTTTAAACCTTAGTCAGTTTTTAAATCTCAAACTTCCGCTCTGTTGATTTTATAAACTTTAACACATTCAATTAGACACTAAACCAGAGAAAGTTGATTTCTAATAAAACAATAATTAGGCCAATTTATTTCGGATCCCTTAGTTAGATTTATTTACATACCGATGTCTGGGAAATTTAGCCAGACATACTTTTTAAATTAAACAATCATAAATGATTTAGTTTTATAATTTTAGGCATATTAATTGGCATACAATAAAGATCATGCAATAGAATATAAATAAAAGATATAAATAAGAAACTTGAATAATAAAAACTGGAATAAATCTTTGGATCTTCAAGTACTCGAACTTCCACCACAGTGTTAGAACAAGATTTGTTCTGATCAATATTCTTGTTTTGATGATAACATTATATATGAATTTTGTATAAGACAATGTGGTACTCTAATCCTTTGCATTTCCCATTTCAGGAAATACATAAAGAGTATGCACAATTCAGCGCTCAGAAGCACTGACTCATAAGGTTCTGGATGGCTGCATCGGAACATGCTCTGGAAAGACATCAGAAGATGGTCAAGCAGAATCAGAACATGGACTGTGAAGCATTAGAAGAACATGAAGTCAGAAGCAGAAGTACTGAAGTTCTGAATGGTATCACGCTCAAGCTCTTCAAAGTCAAAAGACAAGAAGATGCTCTGCACCAAGCTGATTGACTCTGATATTCAAACGTTGTATCTACAAATCTGAGTTCAGAAGCAAGTACAAGATGACAGGCTATTAAGTCTAATCTCTAACTGACAAAAGGAACGTTATGAGCTACAAAAGGCAAAGTCAGTAAAAGCAGGAAAAGCATGGCTCAAGGTAGTTGACAAAAGTGTGAAACATTAAATGCAAAGCTGTACTATTCACGCACAACATTAAATGCAACCCAAAGATCATCTTCTCAAACGCCTATATATAGAAGTTTTGATCAAAAGCAACGATAGAACTCTTGCGCATCGTACTAAAACGCTGTCAAATTCAAAGCTCACGAACTTCATCTTCAACCTCACAAACTCCTGTAATATTTAGTGAGTGTTAAGCTTATAACTTAAGAGAAATATCACTGTTGTGATTATAGCTTTATAAGAAGCAAATCAATACTCTTGTAAAAATTATTTTTACATTGATTGTAAACGGTTCCTAGAGTGATCAGTGTGATCAGAAGACTCTAGAAGACTTAGAGGTTATCTAAGTGGTGAATTCCTAGAGTGATCAAGTTATGATCTGTATACTCTAGAAGAGTTAGAGGTTATCTAAGTGGAAAACCATTATAATCATTTGGATTAGTGGATTAAATCCTCAGTTGAGGTAAATCACTCTAAGGGGGTGGATTGGAGTAGTTTCGTTAACAACGAACCAGGATAAAAATAATTGTGTTCATTGTTTTTATCTTACAAGTTTTTAAAGTCACACTTATTCAAACCCCCCTTTCTAAGTGTTTTTCTGTCCTTCACACAGGTCGGTTGGATTGTTCTTCAAATATTATTCAACAGAAAGTAAAAACCCAGGAATAAAAAAAAGGAATTTGAATCTAACGTAATGTTAGACCAATTAAAGATTCACACAATTTTCGGTGTAGAAATTATTGTGAGAAAAATAAAAGAAAGGAAACTAATAATGCACTTTTGCTGCTAAAATTCGGACCCTCTAAAAGGCCCTTTCAGTCTCCTTTTATAGTAATACGCAATAACTCCCTTTTCCTTCACGTTTTTCCGTTCCTGATTTCTTCTCCTCAAATATAGCCCTCATCTGACCTGGAAAGTAGCACAGAAATAGGGGACGTGGACTGAATTCCCTGAACTAGTCAAGAGACGAGCGTCTCTTTTGGGTGAGGGGGTGGAGACGGGCGTCTCACTTGGTGACATGGTGGGAAAGGTGTGAGATGGACGTCTCACTTGGTTGATGTGGAAACGGCCCATTGGGCCCTGGAGACGGGCGTCTCCTTCTTGCAGTAAATGAGAATCTAACTCCTTCGTGGACTGGGCTTAACATCTTCATATTGCATTTCTTATTTGCACCTCCACTTGGTTCTTTCACTCTCCATTCTTTCTTCAATTTCTTTTTCAATCATTTATTTCATCAATTCTTCTTCCTCTGTCGAATATTTCTTGCATGGGCATGATACCTGAAACAAAGAAGAATACCAGTGTAATACTAAAATAAAATAGAATAATTAAGGGAAAATACTAACATTATTTATGATAATTAAGTCAAATATACTATATAAATTCATGTTATCACTATAGCAGATGGACATGGGATAAGTTCTTAAAACACAAGGATGAATCACATTCTGTGTTCTTTGATTTTTGTAACCAAGTTCAAAATGAAAAAGAGTTTAGAATCATAAAGGTTAGAAGTGATCATGGTGGAGAATTCGAGAACAATCTCTGAGAAAAGTTCTTTAAAGAAAATGGCATTTCTCATGATTTCTCTTGTCCTATAACTCCCCAACAAAATAGAGTTGTAGAACGAAAGAATAGAACATTACAAGAAATGGCCATAACCATGATTAACGAAACCAATATGGCTAAACATTTCTAGGCAGAAGCAGTGAACACAGCGTGTTATATTCAAAATAAAATCTCTATAAGACCTATTCTTGAAAAGACTCCTTATGAATTGTGGAAAAACAGAAAACCCAACATTTCATATTTCCATCGTTTTGGATGTACTTGTTATATATTAAACACTAAAGAACATCTGAACAAGTTTGATTCTAAGGCACAAAAGTGTTTTTTGCTTGGGTACTCTGAATGATCAAAAGGTTAGAGAGTATACAATATAGAAACTCTGATTATTGAAGAATCAATCAATGTTAGATTTGATGATAAGCTTGGCCATCAAAAGCCAAAGCAAGCTGAAAATTTTTCATATATGGAAGTTCAACTTACAAACTCTAAATATTCAGAAAAAAAGACAAATTAGAAGATCCTCAAATTACATCATATATGGAGAACTTGAGAATTTCTGCAGAAACACCTTAGAAAAGATCTTCTAGACTCACCTCAGCACATCCAGAAGGTGTTAAACTCGAAAAGAAAGATGACCCCATTATAACCAGATCATTTCTAAAAAACAATCAAGATTCTCTATGTGAATTAGTTTCTATGGTTGAGCCAACTTCTGTTGATGAAGCTCTTCAAGATATTGATTGGATTATTGCTATGCAAGAAGAACTGGATCAGTTTACCAGAAATAATGTATGGGTTCTAGTTCCAAGACCCGATGGATTCAATATCATTGGAACAAAATGGGTATTTAGAAACAAATTAAATAAGCAAGGAGAAGTTGTCAGAAACAAAGCACGACTGGTTGCACAAACATAGTCAGTAAGAAGGTATTGACTATAATGAAACCTTTTCCCCGGTCGCCAGTTTAGAATCTATTAGATTATTAATTTCCTTTGCTGCTCAATATAAAATTACTTTGTATCAAATGGATGTTAAGAGTGCATTTTTAAATGGTTACATAGAAGAAGAAGTTTATGTCCATCAACCTCCTGGGTTTGAAGATTCAAAATATCCAAAACATGTTTTTAAACTTAAGAAATCTTTACATGGTCTGAAACAAGCTCCCAGAGCTTGGTATGAACGACAAAGTTCATTTCTTCTAGATAAAGATTTTACCAGAGGAAAAGTGGACACAACTTTATTTAGTAAGACATTCAAAAAATGATATTTTAATTTGTCAAATATATGTGGATGTTATTATATTTGGAACTTCTAATGTTTCTCTTGGAAAAGAATTTGCTAAGTCCATGCAAGTAGAATTTGAGATGAGTATGATGGGAGAACTTAAATTCTTTTTGGGAATTCAAATTAATCAAACTTCTGAAGGAACTTACATACATCAAATAAACTATGTCAAAGAACTTCTGAAGAAATTCCATCTATCAGAAAGTAAAGAAGCCAAAACTCCAATGCATCCTACATGCATTCTGGGAAAAGATGAGGTAAGTAAAAAGGTAGATCAGAAACTCTATAGAGGTATGATTGGATCTCTACTTTATCTAACTGCATCTAGACCAGATATTCTGTTTAGTGTATGTTTATGTGCAAGATTCTAATCAGATCCTAGAGAATCTCACTTGACCGCTGTCAAGGGAATTCTGAGGTATTTGAAAGGTACTACTAATTTTGGATTGCTTTACAGAAGATCCAAAAATTTCAACTTAGTAGGATATTGTGATGCTGATTTTGCTGGATACAGAGTGGAACGTAAAAGCACTTTTGGAAGCTGTCAGTTTCTGGGAAAGAATTTGATCTCTTTGTACAATAAGAAGCAAGCAACAATTGCTCTATCTATTATAGAAGAAGAATATGTAGGTGCTGCAGGCTGTAGCACTCAGATGCTATGGATGAAAAGTCAATTAGAAGACTATCACATCTATGAGCGTAAGATTCCTATTTTCGGTGATAATACTTCAACTATTTGTCTTTCAAAAAATACTATTTTACATTCTAAAGTTAAGCATATAGAGATTAAGCATCACTTTATTAGGGACTATATTCAGAAAGGGATACTCAGTTTAAATTTTATTGATACCGACCATCAATGGGCTGATATCTTCACCAAACCTCTTTCTGAAGATAGATTCAAATTCATTCTGAAAAATATTAGTATGGAATTTTGTCCAGAATGAAGTTGTGTTAAATATCTGAAATGCCTTTAGAACATTTTTTTTTAACATGAACTATCTGATTCACAACTCTTCAAAAGTTAGAAGTTAAACCATTTAGAAACATCTGACCTACTTGGTTCAGAAGTTCATTACATAAAACCGCTGTATCACGCTAACCCTAGGAGTTGAACACATGTTCAAATTTCCGAAAGGTCACGCGTGCAGGCTATTAAGGCACGAGTCATTGGTAACTGTTGTATTAAATCCTTTACGTTTTCCCTAATATCATTAATTATGAAGCTAATATCCTTTGCTTATTCCAATATTTTTTCATCATTTTATAAAGCATGCAAATTTCTACATTTATTGCATTCGGTTATCCGTTCTTATTCCTCTTTTCTTCATCCCTATATATAAACTCACATCCATTACCAATTCTTATCACCTCCCTAAACCTAATCTTTTTTTGTTATTCTCAAAATTCTTCTATCTCTCATGGCCTCCCAAACATCTCTAACTGTCCTCAAAAACAAATTTCTCTGGCTGTACCAAAGCAATGAATACTACATTGCTTGTTTTAGAAAACAAGGACGGGGAAAGTATTGCATCCTCCTTATTGGTCCCATCTTCACCAATTTGGTGAAAGAATTCTGGAATCATGGTTCTGTCGGCAATGACAATCTAAGCATCACTTCAACCATTCATGGGATTCCCTTCACAATAACTGAAGCATCCATTCCTGCAACCATCGGCTGTCCCTCGAACCCAAATGCTGCATGTTTAACATTGTTTGATTACGTAAATGCATTTGGTGTCCCAATTAATCTAAGCAAGTCTGCTCGACATACTCTAAACAAACCATTTTTTCCGTCTCCCACAAAACGCGTCTTGTTTCGTCTTGCTCTCCTCAACTTGCTGCCTCGAGGAAAATTTCACAAGATCTTGCACTCTAGAGATCGTTTTCTCATCCATCGCCTTGAAAAAGGCCATCCAATAAACCTTCCTTCCATCATCTTCAGTCATTTGAGAGGATCTCTCTTGGCTTTCAAATGTGGTCAGAACTTCTACATCCCTTATGATCGAGTCTTATCCGCTATGTTCGAATCTGCCGTAGTAGTGGAAATTCTTCGCAATGCAGACTTTCCAAACAACGACGAAGTTCTGTTTGCTGAGTCGTGTGAAGCTTTTTCCTTTACCTGTGAAGACTTCGACATTAATTATTAGAAGTTTCTGTTTGTTGTAATTGGTTCTTGTACTTCTTTTTATCATTAATGAAATTTCCTTGTTTCTGAATTTTTTTACTTTTTTAAAGGATATGTCGACTCTGATTATGCAGGTTGTATGTGTTAGAACATAGTTTGGTTCTAATCATATGTAATACGGTGAACTGACTTTATTGAAATGTCGCAGTTAAGCAAGAGTCGCCACCGACTTTTATTTATCCAAATTAACAGAAAGGCTAAAAGAACAGGAAAAACCTTCTAAATAAAAACTGAGTTCGGGGGGAATTTATACAAAGGGAAGGTGTAAGGCACCCTTTGCATCCATGGTTTTCCATGGGCTCTTAATTGCTTTACTCTTTGAAACCAAAAGTTTAGAAATGTAGAAGAAGAGAAACAAGGACTTTAGCTCGTAAATGAGCGTAGCCTTTTGAAGGTTTATGAAAAAGTGTAAGAAAAGGATTTTTTAAACAAGAGCAAATCAATTAGGGGAAAATTACCTGGTTAGATGAAAAATTTTCATTTAGCCTTTCAGGGCTATCCATACCATTGGAGGATAAGGAATTCCTTTTATTTGGAGGTTGAAGGGTCGTCGAATTATCGTTCACCACAAGACTGTCCCATGCCATAGAGGGGCAGGTAGTCTAAGGGAAGGATCAGAATAGCCTTTCGTTTAGGCAACCAGAGGATACCTCAGCACTTCGTAGGCAACTTCGAGGGACTAGATCATATTGGCGAATCGAAGGCAACATCATTAGGGACTTATGATCTTTGAATGAACCGAGGGCAACATTGCTGAGGTATCCTCGTATTCGAGGGACTTGGCTATTCTGCACTGAAAAACACAAGGCAACAAGGCAACAGGCAACAGGAAACAAGAGGTAACCATAATAGGTGTGTGGGTGCAACAATCACGTGATCAGATTCAGAATAATTTATCTTGTAATGAGGTGATTCTAATTCAATTCGAGGTCACCACTCCCTAGGATTACTAACCATGCAGTTAATATAATATAACAGTTTTAAGTGCCTTCAAGGCCACACAATACAACCAGGGAACAGTTACATAATCAGCCATGGGGACGGGGAGAAAAAGCAATAAGTTTAAACCCCAATAGGGTTTGGCATAAGTAATAATTAAAAATTAAAAATAAATTAAGTTTTAGGGTTACCGACTAATTGAGCTTTGACGGTTGGCTAACCCTGAAAAAAATTGGAAAAGGAAAAACAAACACAAAGGGGTGAGTGTATGGCCAGTTCATGGATATTGAATATAACACCATAACTTTAAATCAGAAGGGCAAAAAGAAATAATTAAATTAAAAGGCAAAAATAAATATTTAATTTAAAAGGCAAAAATAAATATTTAAATTAAAAGAATAGGATCAAGGACTTAGCTTTGATCTGATATGGCTCGTAGTCGGAGGAACCCTGATGGTACCCTAAAAAACTGCATAAAAAAAGGAAATTTCAGTGTAGGAATGATCCTCGTAAACCCTGATTAGGGTACGAATTAAATAAAATTAACAGAATAAATAAAAGTCAAATTAATTATTGGTTTTCAACCTAATTAATTGAATCGGTAAAAAAATAAAATTTCGATTCTCTAACCCTAACGTATTTTTTTTATCAATTAATAAGAGCGTTCATAATTAATTAAACAATTAAGCAATAAAAATATTATTAATATTAAATAAATATTTTTTAAATAAATATTTTTTATGAAAAAGAATTTTAGAAGAAGTTTTGATTAAAAAGATATTTTAAAGGGATTATATATAAGAAAACAAATAAATAAACAAAATAAAAAAACAAGTTATATAGTTAAAAATAAAAAAAAGGATTAGAAGAACTCAGCTTGGATCCTGCGTGGCTGGCGTTTGAATGTCTACCGTATGCCTGCAGATCTGTGGGCGTCTGATCATGCTTCACAGAGATCTGAGGGTTGAGGGTGAAGGTTCACCATGAACCGGTGCTGGCTTGCTACATAGGATCTGCGAGCAAAACAACAAGTTAATAAAAAATAACGTCGTGAGTAAGGATCAAACTCACGTTTTCCCACTTGGAGTCACACGGCCCTTGCCATACGCGCTGCAGTCATCACATGAAATTAAAAAGCTTCAATATCAATATAATAAAAAACAAAAGCGAGAAAATTCAAACTGAAGCAGTCCCGCACCCAGTTTCTTCATCTTCAACCTTTGAACCCAGTTTTCTTTGCTACGAATTGCCCTTCGATTTGCTACGCTTTCCACCATAGCTGAACCCTGCAAACTTCAAATTCACAATATAGATCAAATAAATCTCAAAATAAAACCCAAATCAATTAAATGTAATCCTCTGAGCACGAAAACATGATTAAATTTGGTTAATTTGGTCTCTCATCGCGTGGCCCCAAATCATGAATTCGGAACCCTAGCCATGGCCAATCCTTTAAACTGCAGCCAAAATCAAATTAAACCATCCAAAAAGTTTCCCCACACGATTATAAACATGATGATATATCCAAACATGATTTATGATGCAGTTATGCATGAATTTGGATTTAAACAAAAATTGAGACAAAACGTGAATATGAGGATACAATTTAGTGCGTTCTGATCGATGGTGAAAGCTGGTTCATGTTCAGGAAACAACAAGGGATCAATTGAGATGCTTTGTATGATCTGAATCGGACTCAAACTTCAACTCCTATCCCTTTTTGATTCACAGTTTTTTGCAAGCTGTTTAGTAAGGTTCCGGCTCCAATCCTCTTTTTTTGCATCTGAGTCACTTTAGTACTTATAGTAGGTGCATTAGGGTAACCGAAATTAAACCAAATCTTCATGAATCTTGATTTTGCAAGTTATGAAAGATTGATTGCAATATGTCTCATAATCTTTCTATTTTTTGTCCAAACTTTGATCCATTCATTCCATATCAAATATGCACGAAAATGGTTAAAAAATATGGTATTTACTTGATTGAATTTGATTGGTAATCAAATCCACATCAAATCTCTTCCATATTTCTTTGAATATTTGATTTATATCACTTTTAAATGCATAAAAATTAATATAAAAATCAAATAAAATTCATAAATTCGTGGTATTTGGTTTTTGAATATTGGATATTATGAGGATGAAGATTGGGCCAAGAAAGATGGGTTCCTTTTGCAAAAAGATTCATTTTAAGGCCCTTTACTTCACATTTTTTCCTTCAAAATTAACCAACTTTGACGAGGCATATCTCTCTCAATTTTTAAGATATGGAGGAGTTCTAGGACTTTTTGGAAACCTCAAGATGTCCTCTACAAGCCACTTTGGAAGCTTTTTTCCATTTGAAGAATATATCTTGATGATATGGGCTTTGACAAAAACTGTTTTTGGTTGACTTTCAAAAAGGACCTATAATGTTTTGATCCATATCTCTCAAATGAATTATTTTTAGACTTGGCATGTGAGAGAAAAATTTGTAGAGAATTCAATTTCCTTAAAATTGAGCTTTGGATGGGAAATTTATGATGTTCCATGTAGGAGTTATGGCTGGTCAAAGTTCAGTTGACTTTCTCCTATGAAAACCCTAATTTAGAAACTTTTGGAATTGTTGATTTCTGATCTTTCCTTAATGAACCATGATCAATTATTGATCAAATGGTGAATGATACTGCAATATAAGGATGTTGACCAAAAATCAGGAGTTTTGACTGTACTTTGACCACAATTGACTTTTAGGTCAAATCAGTCGACTATTGACTTTCTGAACAATTGAGTGATCAACCTTTTGAATTGAGACCTGAAATTTGTCATGGAGGTAGTGTGGAGTATCATAGACCATATGGGATGGCTTGGAGCTTTTGATCCATTGATTTATTCTCAGAACAACAAAACCCTAATCCTTTGAACCTTGCTTAGGAGAGGGTGTTTTTGAACATGGTGCCTTGATTTGAATTTGAACAAGAGAAATAGTATGGGAAAATTTTGGGGTATGACATCATATCTTAGTGTTTTGATGATAACAATTAAATAAATTTTGTATAAGTAAATGTGGTACTTTAATTATATGTTTCTTATTTCAGAAGAAGTTCCAACTCAAGTACAATCAGAACATGGATTTTATGTAAAGCTCACGCTAAAACTCTAATGCATGAAGACTTTTAAATGCACCAACCACTGTAGACAAATTCTAATAGAAGTTATATTCACGAAGTCAAGACAGAAGTTTGTGAAGAAAAAGAAAATTAAAATGCAAAGTTCACATACAAGATAAAATACCGTTAGAGACATAATGATTAAAAGAATGCTGAAGCATTTATGAGGAACAAATATTAAGATGCATGCAAAGCTTAATTAACCAACACGACACGCAAACATTTATTACGGAACACCTTACAAGGAAGCAACGATCAACAACTTCCAAAGGCTATAAATAAAAGATCATTTGAGAAAGAAAAATAACAACTTACGAATAAGAGCTGCTCACGAAAAATCTTATGCTGAAAGTAAATACTTTGTTCATATCATTTTATTGAGTTTCATATTCATTGTACTTAAACTTAGTGAAAGATCACTGTTGTGATGAAGCTTTTTAAGAAGCAATCTGAAACACTATTGTTAGAAGTTCTTATTTGTAATTGTTCATTGAGAGACCGGTTCGGTCAGATTTCTCGAGAAGGCTAGGACTAGTTAGTCTTAGAGGTGTTAGTCACTTGCAGTTGGCTTGTACATTGTATTGTTAGTCACACCAGTTGGTTGTGAATTTGTAATCATTTTGGTTATAGTGGATTAAGTCCTCGTTGAGAGAGGCGAAATCACCTTGACGGGTGGACTGGAGTAGTTTGAGTTCAAACGAACCAGGATAAAAATATCGTGTGAATTTTCATTTGCGAAAGAAAACCCCTTATTCAAACCCCCATCTAAGTGTTTTCATACCCTTCAATTAGTATCAGAGCTCTTGGTTCTGGGTGCAAACATTTAATAGTGTCAGTAAAAGATCCTGAAGGAAAACACTATGGAAAATGAGCAAAATAATAGACCCCCTGTGTTTGATGGAGAAAATTTTGAGTACTGGAAGATAGACTAGAAAGTTTCTTTCTAGGACAAGATGCTGAACTATGGGACATTGTGTTAGATGGTTACACACATCCTGTAGATGCTGGTAAAAAGATTGATAGGAAAAACATGAGTGATAAAAAAAAGAAAGAGTTCAAAAATCATCACAAGGCTAGAACTATATTGCTGAATGCTATCTGACATGCAGAATATGAAAAAATCACCAACAGAGATACTACACATGATATGTTTGAGTCTCTCAAAATGACTCATGAAGGAAACACTCAAGTTAAAGAGACTAAAGCTCTGGCCCTCATCAAACTCTGACTGCTGGCTTGAGAGTTGTGAACAAAGGATACACCAGAGCAGATCATGTCAAGAAGATAAACAGAAGTTTACCCAGAAGATGGGGACCAATGGTTACTGCGTTCAAAGTTGCAAAGAATCTAAATGATGTATCTCTTGAAGAACTTATCAATGCATTGAGAAGCCACGAGATAGAACATGATGAAAATGAGCCTCAGAAGAAAGGTAATTCGGTTGCCCTTAAATCTATTAGAAAATTTGAAACTAATGCTTTTCAAGCTGAAGAAGAAAGCTCTAGTGACTCTGCATTAGAAGAAGATGAGTTATCTCTTCTCTCTAGAAGAATAAATCAATTATGGAAGCATAAACAAAGGAAGTTCAGAAACTACAGGAGACCAGAAAATAAAGCAGAATCTTCTGGAGATAGGAAGCCTAGCAGAAAAAGCATTGTATACTATGAATGTAAAGAACCAGGTCACTTTAAGAATGATTGTCCCAAGCTGCAGAGAGAAAGGCCAAAGAGAAAATTTGAAAAGAAGAAAAGTCTGATGGCTACATGGGATGATTCAGAATCTTCTGAAGGTGAATTTGACTTAGAAGATGAACATGCCAACCTAGCATTAATGGCTACCATAGGAGATGACCCTGGCTCTGAATCAGAAACTGATGAGGTGTTCTCTGAACTTACTAGAGATGAGCTTGTAGAAAGCTTATCAGAACTTCTGGAAAACCATAGTAAACTCATAATCAAATACAAGAAACTTAAAGATAGTTTTGTAGTTGAAACTGAGAAACTTAAAGCAGAAAATTCTGAACTTAAAGAAAGTAATCTTAAACTCATAGAGGAATTAAAAATTCAAAATATCTGTAATTCAGATACTGCTTCAAGTTCAAAAGATATTCTAAAATAATATGACTCTGGTTTTCAAAAATTTCTTGCTAGAAGCATAGACAGAAGCAAAATGGCTTCAATGATTTATGGTGTTAGTAGAAACAACAGAAAAGGAATTGGTTATGAAACACCCAAAGGGAAAGAACCATATCAAACTAAACCTATTGATGATATGATTCGATAGTTTGACAGGGTTAAGCATGAAGTCGAAGGTTGTTCACATGCTGGTGTCGAAATGTGCATGCTGTAGTCGAAGATGGATCTAGCATACAGGTGTCGAAGATGCTAGGGTTGCTAGCATGTTAAATTAGATTTTAGTGTTCAAATCCTAATTTCTTAAGTTAGCTTGTTTATTAAGTTCGCTTGTGTAATGAGCCTTGTGGAAAAAGCCCTTAGTTAGTATGTTAGGTTTTATTTTAAATAGCATACTAGTCTCTCATCATTGCACGCTGCAAATCCTAAGTTAGGGTGAGAGAGGTTATTTGTTATTCTTGTAAACTTGTAATCTTGTTTTCTAAGAGAAAGTAAAAGAATAACAGTTATACCCAATTCTCGTGTTCTTCTTCTTCCTTGTTCTTTATTCTTTCCTTGTTTTATACTTCGTTATTGGTATTGAGTTCACAACATATATATCTATCATTTCTATTTTGGACCTATCAATCGACTAAAAATGTGTTATCTAATTCGATCCATAAATTATTTTTTGTTTTTAGTTTTCCAACTCATAAATAAAGGAGACCCGCTTCCACTTCAAACCACGTCACTTTGCAGCATCTTTGTATTTCTTGGGCTCTCTCCTTCTCTTTAGATTTTTCCCCCTTCATATTGCCTTAGTGGTAGTAAGTGAAGCTTTGATTGTGAGGAAGAAGTTTTCGTAAGTGGTTGTGCTGGTCATTTGTATTCTAAAGGGTGTGATACTCTTAAGAGATCGAGTTTGATTATTGAGATAAACATGTCATAAAATTTATGTATTTTTTTTCTTAAGCTTTTCCAAAAAAAAAGTTTTGTTTTGGTTATTGATATAAGCCATAAATCTCTAAACAGTTCATTAGCTTAGTTTGGGGTAAAAACTCAGTAGGAACAAATCTATCAGGGGGTACCAATATAGTTCACTCATAACCCTTGAAGAGCGCATGAGACATATATCAACATTATCCCATATAACTCAACATTTCCCTGATATAAGATTATTTTTTCTCTAGATCATATATAATAATGAGAAACATCAAGGAAAAACTAATAGGGAGATGAGAAATAGATATCATAGCCATCATCAATAAAGTGAATACGAGGGGGGCAGGGGTATAACACAAAAGGGGATACAAGGCACAAATATACCCTAACACGCATGCAAAACCCATAATACATAGGAAACAAGTGAAATGTGCCAAAAATGAATACACAAGCACCAAATGCAACAACAAGGATCGCACACAATCACCTGTAAAGTAGTTTGCCAAAGATATGAAATTCCAACACAGAAAAAAACCTAGGAGAAATTGGTACCTCTAAGGAGGGCCAAGATCTTTGGGAAAAAAGTTCGAACCAATACACAATGAAAAACAGAGAATGAAAAAAAAAAGAACGGACATTGATAATTCCTATTATTAAAGAATGAGACCATCATAAACCAATCACAAGAGGGAGCTTAGGCATGATATAAATCATTACACAAAAGGCCACTTAGGCATGACATCTAGATATAGGGTAAAGAGCATTAAATGACCACAAACCTAGAACTCACAAGGATAGACCTACAAAGACCTTTAATTTCATGGAGAGATGCTATGAATCGAGAATGAAATAATCAAAATAACCCTAATTCATTAGAAAATTTCACAACATAATATACATTAAAGCATGACCTAACATGGACTAACGGTGCCCATACAAAATGACCCTTCTTGAAACGACAATCCCAACACCCTATGGTCCATAGGAATCGACGATGCCAACTCACAATAGATTTAAAGGACCAATGTAGGCAAATTTACAAATATCAAGGATAAATAAACCATCATCGACAAACCAAACCCCAAAAACCATAGAGGAAAACTTTAGTTTGGCTTTGCCAAACCATAATTGGGTTACTACTATTGTGGTCCGATCACAATGGCTAATTAGCCGTGTTCAACCAAATATATAGTTGTCTATAAGCTTATATATCTGAAGACCGTCAGATTAAGTAACCACTAAATAATAAGTCATCACCATGACATCAGACCAATATCGCCACCTTCTTAGCTCTAATCCATGAGAAGATTCTAGGACTACGAAATCTAGGATGGACATTTCCTAAAGAGATACATGATCAAAGCCAATAATTAAATAAAGACCATTAGACAATGCAACGAATAATATAATGACATATGTTCTTTTTTGAATAGAAATTCAAGACAGAAGATTCTAGATCTTAAAATCATAAAATCTTGCTATAAAAGGTCAATAAAGACGTCATACCAAGATACTGTAAAAAACTGACTGCTACTTCTATGCTGCAGTTGTAACAATTTTGGACACTTTTAACACTATACTTCCACTGGTGGAAGATATGCTTTAAAACTACACTGGACACTTTTCTCACTATATTCCACTGGTGGATATCTTACTTTAAAACTGCACTTTTTACTTTCTTGTTGAAATGAAAATACAATTAAGTCTTTATATAGACCTAAAAGACTTCTGTTATACTAGGAAATTAAAGCAAATATACACTCTTAATATGCCACTATCTCTTGACCTTCCAAATACAAGATACTCTTTGTTTTTCCACTAACTTATTAATAAAAACTCATTTAACATAACATTAAAGTTTATTCAACAAAACTCCCCTGTAAACTTAAATGTTTCTACCATCCACCATGCCAATCAATTTCTTGCCTCTGTCAAAAATTTCTTTCGATAATGGTTTTGTGAAAATATCTGCTGCTTGATCCTTTCTTGCTACATGCCTCAATTCGACACTTCCTTCCTTCACATGTTCTCGAATGAAGTGGAAGCGAACGTCGATGTGTTTGCTTATTTCATGATTCACTGGATTCTTTGCTAACTCAATTGCTGACTTATTTTCAACTTGTATTACAGTTGCACCTTCCTGTTTTAGCTCCATTTTGCTCAACAATCTTCTAAGCCATATTGCATGACAAACGCACCAAGATGCTGCTATGTATTCAGCTTCACATGTCGAGAGTGTTACAATCGGCTGTTTCTTTGAAATCCATGTAAAAGCGGTATTTCCCATAAAGAACACATATCCTGAGGTGCTTTTTCGATTGTCTACATCTCCGCACCAATAACTGTCGGAATAACCAATCAACTTGTAATCATCCGCTCTTGAATAAAACATTCCAAGTGACACAGTTCCTTGGATGTATCGAAGGATTCTTTTCAATGCCTTCCAATGTGTATATACTGGTTCCTCCATGAAACGACTTACAATTCCGACACTAAGTGAAAGATCTGGCCTTGTACATGTGAGATATTGAAGACTTCCTACCAAACTTCGATATTTGTTTGCTTCGATGCGTTCTCCTCCATCAAATTTCGACAACTTTGCACCTGGTTCCATTGGCGTCGAAATCAGATTACAGTTTTCCATCTTATTTTTTTTCAAGATTTCTTTTGCATATTTCTCCTGTGAAATGAAAATTCCTGTTTCTTCTTGTCGAGCCTCCAGACCAAGAAAGAATCTCATCATACATAAGTCTGTCATCTCGAATTCACGTGTCATTGTGCCCTTGAATTCTTCTATCATCTGGTTGTTGTTACTCAAGAAAATTAGATCATCGACATAGAGAGCAACGAGTAACAAATTACCTCCATTCTTCTTTACATACATAGCATGTTCGTAACGACATTGCTTGAAACTATTCTCTTTGAAGTATGTGTCGATTCGTGTATTCCATGCTCGCGGTGCTTGCTTCAACCCATAAAGCGCCTTTTTCAACTTTAGCACCTTTTCTTCTTTTCCTGCTTTCATGTATCTGGGTGGTTGTTTGATGTAAACTTCTTCTTCGAGCACACCATTTAGAAATGCTGTCTTGACATCCATTTGAAATATTAGCCATTTGAATTGAGAAGCTTGTGATATAAGTAATCGAATTGTCTCCATTCTTGCAACAGGAGCAAATACTTCGTCATAATCAATTCCAGCTTTCTGTTTGTATCCCTTCACAACAAGCCGCGCTTTATACCGTTCTATTTTGCCTTGAGCATTCATCTTTTTCTTGAATACCCACTTCACACCAATGGGTTGACTTCCTTTTGGTAATTCTACTAGTTCCCGGTGTTGTTACGTTCAATGGCCTTAATCTCTTCGTTCATGGCAATTTTCCATTTTTCGTCTCACATCGCCTCTTCGAGGCTAATGTTTTCAGTATCTGCCAAAAGACATACAAGATGCACCTCTTCTGTTGTATCATGCAAATCCTGCAGACTTCGCATTCTAGGTTGTAGAGGTTCATCTTCATCGTCAGAATCTTCAAGGTCAGTTGAAGTGCTTGTCGATACAGCGACTAATGTTTCTCCAACTTCGACGATAACTTCTGTCGAATTGTTCTAGTCCCACTTGTTCGTTTTGTTTACTTGAACGTCTCTACTCACTATCACCTTCTTGCTTATGGGATCAAACAGCCTGTACCCTTTTGTCTTATCATCATATCCAATTAATATGTATTTCTGACTTTTGTCTTCAAGCTTTTTTCTTCGTTGATCCGGTATGTGTGCATAAGCCACACTACCAAATACTTTGAAATGAGAAATTGTTGGCTTCTGTCCGCTCCATGCTTCTTGTGGTGTTTGATCTTCAAACTTCGAATGTGGACATCGATTCTGAACATAAATGGCACATTGTACAGCTTCTGCCCAAAATTCCTTCGACATGTTCTTGCTCTTAAGCATTGATCGAGCCATGTCGAGAACTGTTCGATTCTTCCTTTCAGCCACACCGTTTTGTTGAGGTGAATATGGTGCAGTTAGAAATCTCCTTATGCCCTGCTCTTCACAATACTTCATAAAGGCTGACGAAGTATACTCACCACCTCTGTCAGATCGAACAACTTTGATGTGTCTGTCAGTTGCCTTCTCCACCATCACTTTGAACTTTTTGAACACCTCGAGTGCTTTAGATTTTTCTTTCAAGAAATAAACCCAAGTCTTTCGTGAGAAATCATCGATAAAGGAAATGAAATACCTTTTGCCACTGAAAGATTCCGGAGTGATTGGCCCACATATGTCAGTATGAATCAGTTCGAGAATATATTTAGATTGATATTCTGCCTTCTTTTGAAATGAGGTTCTTGTTTGTTTGCTAAGCACACATTCTTCACAAAACTTTCCTTCATAGTCCATGTCTGGTAGCCCGTGCACCATGTTCCTCTTTGCTAACCTTCTCAAACCAGCATGATGTAGATGACCAAAACGTAGATGCCACAGCGACGCTTTGTCTTCAACATTGACTTGCAAACATTTTCCTCGAACGCTTCTCAAGTTCAATTTGTACATTTGATTTTTCCCTTTTTCGACTTGAGCAACCAGATGCCCTAGCTTGTCCTTCTAGTGTAATATCCGATCTTTCATGAATATCGAATAACCCTTTTTCGTGAGTTTCCCCAAACTCAAAATATTGGTCTTGAGATCTGGTACATAGTACACATCTTGGATTGACCCAGTCAAGTCATCCTTCTACAAGTAACAAATCATACCTTTGCCTTCGACCTTCACTTTTGATGCATCTCCGAAAGACACATGGCCATCTTCAATCTTTTGCATTTCTTTAAACAGGTGTTTGTGACCACACATATGGTTGCTTGCCCCTGAGTCAAGGTACCACATATTATCGTTATTCGCATCTACTTCTTTTTGAGTCATCAGCAGAAAGCCTTCATTTGCTTTGGCTTCAAAAGCTAGATTAGTTGTTTCTTCTACCTTCTTTTCAACTCGCAAATCTTTTGCAAGATGTCCCACTTTATCACAATTATAGCATTTGTAGGAGTTGCAATCCTTAGCATAATGACCATGTCTGTTACACTTGTAACATTCGATGTTGGAGTAGTTCAACCGACCACCTCTTTGACCACGTCCTCTGCCACGCCAATTTTGCTGGCTCGACTGTCCTCTCTCGAAGTTGCTGCCTCAACCACTTCGACCACTGTCACGACCTCCACGGCCACGTCCTCTTCCTCGAAAGTTTTGAGAAAAGAGCACCTTTTCGTCTTTGGTGGACTCCTTGGTCTGAACTGCTTCGTCGTTTGTCTCCTCCTTCTTTTTGATCTTACATTGTTCATGTGCTTCGAGAGAACCAGCCAGCTCCTCGACTGTGAGCGTTGCAAAGTCCTTCGACTCTTCTATCGCGCACACAACATTCTCAAAGTTATTAGTTAGAGATCTCAGAATCTTTTCGACAATACGAGCATCAGACATTGTTTCTCCATTTTGATTGAGTTTATTCACCACTGTTTGCAAACGCGTGATGTATTCTGATACAGTTTCCGACTCCTTCATCTTCATTCTCTCCAGTTCTCCTCGAAGAGTTTGAAGACGAACTTGCTTGACTCGGTCAGCTCCTTTGTATACTTTTTCTAACGTGTCCCATGCTTGTTTCGAAGTCGTTGCACCTGTAATTTTTTCAAAGCCTGATTCATCAACAGCTCGGAACAAGATGTACAGCGCCGTCTTATCCTTCGAACGTCTCTCTTTCAACGCCTTGGTTTGAGCCGCTGTATACCCTGCGGTATTATCTGGTTCGGTGAAACCAGTTTCGACTGTCTCCCACGAATCTAGAGATCCAAGAAGAGCTTTCATTTGGATACTCCAATTTTCGTAATTCACCTTCGTTAATCGTGGTAGCGGCATTTAACTCATCGTATTCGCGATTAGCTCTGATGCCAATTTGTAAAAGACTGACTGCTACTTCTATACTGCAATTGTAACAATTTTGGGCACTTTTAACACTATACTTCCACTGGTGGAAGATATGCTTTAAAACTGTACTGGACACTTTTCTCACTATGTTTCATTGGTGGATATCTTACTTTAAAACTACACTTTTTTACTTTCTTGTTGAAAATGAAAATACAATCAAGTCTTTATATAGACCTAAAAAACTTCTGTTATACTAGGAAATTAAAGCAAATAAATACTCTTAATATGCCACAATCTCTTGACCTTCCAACTACAAGAGACTCTTTGTTTTTCCACTAACTTATTAATAAAAACTCATTTAACATAACATTAAAGTTTTTTCAACAGATACCTATTTTTTAACTTAAAAAACAACTTTTACCTTTGAATTTTGATAGTTTAAATGTCATAATATTTAAGAGTACCTCCTCTGAAGTCAGATTAGAGGAACCAATTACAAGCTTTTGACAGCTGAATACACCATTAACATTTCCTCTAGTTTGTCAACAAAAAAAAAAAATTTCCTCAAGTCTAAATCCCCTACTCCATTTATAGAATATCCTGATCACAATCACATCCTTATATTTAATTGTGGCTGAATATGTACATCGGTCATGTGCCTACAGTATCTTTGATTTGGTGGGCTAGTAGCCGTAAAATATGAATTTTTCTATGTACTTTTCATGTGAATGTTTAAGTATCCTGCTGTCACTTTCATAAATGTCCTTACATAATTTAAAAATAGCATTGAATATTTGACAGAAATTAAACACCCTATATAGACACCATATAAAATACATACATCCAACATAAAATAAACTATTCCAATGACATGTCATTAAATTCGAATTAAAAAATATTATGGTCTCTGTTATAGGGGTCCTTCTCTACAAATCGTGGCAAGAGTCTTCATCATAGGGACCAGAGTCTTGAATTGCTCATTTTCAAATTTTGAGTATGACCATTCTTTCATCCTTTTGTGATTTGTTAATCAATGGTTGGGTAGCCCACCAATTTAGAACATCCTCATAAAAAAGTATAGTAAAATTCAATAAAAAAGTTAGAGTTATACATAGTTGTATATAATTGTGAATCTTTATTTAGACTATCATGGAAAAAGAATTATAATTTTCAAATTAAAAAAAATATCAATTCAAGTGGTAGGTTCAGAAAAGAAGAGAGTACAAGTCTTGGTAATTCAAAGAAAAATATTTAAAGAGGTAGAGTGATGTAATTTAAAAACTTTAAAAAAAATACTCCATTTCTAAATATAAGATTCTGTCTGTTTTTTTTGTTAAACATTATTGTTTTGTTAAATGTATTTTTAGTCTCTATAAAATTATTAAAGTTATTGTTATTATAAAATTCTCTTATATAAAATTCTATAAAATTACAAAAAGTATTTTTTTTAATGTCGTCGAATTTCACTTCACCATAGTCAAATAATTCACTGTGGTAGAATATATTCAATTAGACTTTTATTTTTATTTTATATTTAAACCCACTTTTCACCATGGTTGTAAATTTCAACCGTGGTAAAAAGTGACGTTTGGTAATGAGTTCGAATCCTACCGTTGTTTTTTTATTTATTTTTAAGTCATTTCTCACCATAGTTGAAAATTCCAATCGTAGTAAAAAGTGGCGTATGGTTATGAGTTTGAATCTTATTGTTGTTGTTGTTGTTGTTGTTGTTGTTGTTGTACTACTACTGCATCTTTTATATTTTATCAAAATACAACCGTTTGTGTATGTACTGCATTGCATGAGTTGGAATCTTGCGGTTGTTATTGTTCTACTGCTGCATTTTTTATATATTAAAAGACATACAACAATTGTTATTTAATACAATCGTTGTTCTATGTAGCGCGCTTATTGAGTTTCTTCATTGTCTTTTAAACAAATCTTGGTCGTCTATTTAATGATTATCAATGCTCAAGACACTTCTATTAGTGGTCCTGAGAAACCTTAAACTTAGAGGAACTTCCAACTTAGACAAACTTCATCTTCTACCTCCGAACATTATCTTTCATTAAGGACACTCTATTTCTCCACTAACCTAAACTCGAAAACATTATTTCTTTCATAAACAAAAATAAAAAGAATAATTTCTTTCATTAACCAATTTTAGAACTCCATCATCTCTTCTCCAACTTGAATGAGACAAGGAAAGTATGAATTAGAGTGAGCAATGTTAGTTGTTGTTGTTGTTGTTGTTGTTGTTGTTGTTCTTCTTCTTCTTCTTCTTCTTCTTCTTCTTCTTCTTATTCTTCTTCTTCTTCTTCTTCTTCTTCTTCTTCTTCTTCTTCTTCTTGTTATAACGGTTGTTCTTGTTGTTGTTGTTGTTGTTGTTGTTGTTGTTGTTCTACTGATGCATTTTTTTAATTTTATTAAAAGACATACAACAATGATTGTTTAATATAAATGTGGTTGTATGTAGCGCGATATCCAGTTTACTACCACGAGAAATAGATTGTAATTGTAAATAATCCACTTACAACTACACCCAAACTAACAACGGTTGTTCAACCTTTATTATACCGTTGTTATATGTGTTTTTTCTTAGTAGTGAAGTTATCATGCAATAATCATACTTTATTTTATAATTTTATACTATATTATATTTTTGAGTAATTTTTTAACTATGATAATAAACATTATACAAGTTTAGGGTTTGGGTAAGAGGTGGTGCGGAGATCATTTTGTCAATGTAATTAGAGTGTTGAGTAAGCACATATAGATGGTTTTTTGCCCATGCTTTACAATATATTTTTCGAATGCTTTCAACATGGTAGATCGATCGACATCACTACACGATGTGAGGGCGAGATGTCCATATATATTTTTGTGGGTTAAGTTTCTTAATGGCCAGGCCTCAAGATTTTACCTTGGGTGTACATATTATTTCATCCATTATAGTGTATGTTAGGTTTTAGTTTGTTGGCTTCATTTTGTTAAAACAAATAGTTCAACAAGATGTTGGACAAGATGTTGTGACATGTTGGTACGACATCGCAACCTGTATTGTTTCTATTCTTAGAATATTTGTATATTGTGCTTTAGAAGAATTGTTTTATGTTTCATGTTGACCAAGCTGCACATTTGGAGATTTGATTTACTGAAGATTTGTTTCAAGAAAGAAATATCTGAAGATTGGATGTCAAAACATTATGGGAACAATATTTTCTACACCAGAAGATTTGATTTGATATGATTTAATTTGCAGATTATTTAATTTGGCCAGATTTAATATCTAAGCCCATGCGCTTCCATGGCTATAAAAAGAAAGACTCTAAACCTAAAGGATTCACGAATCTGCATGTGAGAGAATATACTTCAGGATTTCATCTGTTCTTTTTTTTTGTGAGCCATTTTTGCATCATGTTGATGCTTGAATTGGACAGAGTTTGAGTTGTAATTTATGAATCACTCATAAGCTTTTAAGAAAGAGTAAATTCTATTTAATTGGAAGTGTGTCTTATGTTTATTGTCATTGTTGTTATTATCACAGCTGTATGATTGAGGGGAAGTGAGAGGGGTCTCATATCTAGGAGTTCTTAAATAGAAATAGAAGAGATTGTGATTAGGTTTGAAGCTTGTAAAACCAAAGGTTGTTTAGAACTTTAAACTAATACTATTATAATGGATTTCCTTCTTAGGCTTGGATGCCCCTATATGTAGATGATGTTGCATCGAACTGGGTAAATAACTGAACTATGTTATTTACTTTCTGCATCTTCCTTTAAATTTTTAATTGTTACTTCGGTTGTTACGATGTCTGAACATTACGCTCGATATTGCTTTGGTCGTTATGTAGTTGTCACATCGTATACGACATTTGTATTATTGTGCGAGAATTTCAATTGACATCAAAGCAGGAACCCTGTTCTATTTTTGGATGAGCTCTGTAACATCCTATTTTTATTAGATTTTATTTAATTATGATTATTTGATATTTGATAATTGTTTGTGTGTTTATTTAATTATTGCTTGAGTAATAATTATTTGATTGTGTGGTAATATAGAATTTTATGAGTTAACCTAAATTAGATAGAAAGATAGAAAGAAGAGTAGAAAGAAGAAAAGAGGCATAGAGAAGAGAAGGGGATTGTAGATTTCTTGAAGTTAGAAGGAGAAATTCAAGAGGTAAGGGTTTGAATCCAAGTTCTTATAGTTACATGATTGGGTAATGTGTGTTTGTGTAATCTTTCATCTTTTCATCTCATAGTTTTGGAAAATGTTAGGGTTTATGATAAAACAATGAGATTTTATGATTTGTTCATGATTAATGTGTTGTTTGAATGACCCATGGTTAGAAACATGATTAGGAACATCATATGTGTGCCAATTTTGCTTTTAATTGATGTATGGATTGTGTTTGGGTTAATGGGTGTTGTATGAGGGGAATGGGGAAGAAAATGGTGATTTTCTGAGTTTTACGCAGCATAGGTTGACCTACACAGAGGTATGAGTCGACCTGAGCATCTTAAAATAGCAGAAAATCCATTTTCCTTCAGCATGCGTCGACCTATAGGTTTTGTGAGTCGACCTATAGCATCCTTACGTCGACACATGAGTCGGCGAGCGCATACCCGAGAGAGATGGGAAACAGCAATGCGTCGACCTATGTTTTCTTTGCGTCGACCTGTAGATTCTATTTTTGGCAGATTTTTGTAAAGGCCATAACTTTTGATCCGTAACTCCGTTTTATGCGCCGTTCGAAGAGTTAGAAAGCTAATGAGATTTTCTATATGATAGAGTAGGTTTGATTGGCATTTGTTTAATTTAATTATGATGTTAATTGCAAATAATATGTAATTATATATCTATGTTATGGATGAATCTTGTATGATCAATGTTCATGGATGCCTTATGAGATGTTAATACCATGAATTATGTGATTGATTGCTAAATGCTAATTGATGTGTGATATTGGATTGAATTTCATGTTGTGTAATGTTGTGCAAAGTTGTAAAGATATGATTGTGTAGTTTAAGAGATAGAGAGATCGTCTTAAATGCACGAGTCTTGTTTTGTTGCACACGTACACAAGCATGAGTCTTTGAAAGTGGCAATGTTGGGTAATCTCGCGAAGGTTATTTACTTGTACCAAACTTAACGAGTATGGGGTTTGAAAGCTTAACGAGTATGCGGCTTTGAGGTGGTTATCTAGTCTTGAGAGAATGACAGTCGGCATGACCGGAAACGATAACGGAGGGATCCACATGCATATCGCATAGAGTCACACTTGAGTCGCACGTGTCGGTGTGAAATGTTGTTATGTGTGATTATGTGGTATGAATGTGTGGATGTGAATTTGATTGATATGCATATATATGGAATGATGAATCATTTTATATGAGTTAGAGAATGAGATGAGAATGAGATATATGTGATTGATACATATTTGATGTGAAATATGGAATATATGTATATGTATGAGTGATATATGTGTATATATGTAAATCGTCAATATATGAGGTTGTGAATTTGATTGCGGTGCTTGATGGTATGGAACATGTTAACTTTATATCGGAGATAAATACATGTTTTGTGAAGAGTGATGAATTCTTGAAATGTATGCCTAATTATGTTGCATTTCCCATTATTATGTTTTCTATAAGAAGTTGAATTCTCACCCTTCTGTTTGAATGTTATCCCTCGTTGATAACGTGCAAGTTCCGACGAGTAGTAGCTTGTCCGAGGATTTAGCCGAGGAGCTCCTGAGTTTGTTATTGGATTAGGTAGCGAGTCATATGCTCTGATCATGTAACACTTGGGGGGATTTTATTTAGACTTATGCTTATGTTTGGATATTGCTATTCCCTATGTTTTGTGGGATATTCGGATGTATTTTGTTTGAGATCTCGGATATGTTGTTTAAGGCTATGTGGCCAAGATTGTGGATTTAAATGTTAATTCAAATTTGGTAGATGAATATAGTATAGGATATATTCATTGAAATTTTAATAGCAATTCAATTGTTTTTCCGCAAGCGTTTATGCATAATGTATGAAAGCATGAGATATACATTTGTGTTATAAATATGATCTTTGCGTATTAAGAGTGTTGGATGTTTTGTTTTAGGTTTTCATTGTGATGAAAATAACATGTGACGCCCTTTTTCCTTTATGCATGCTTACTCTGTTTGATTGTATGATATATTTGGGGTTAGAAAAGGGGTGTTACTGTCATACCCCAAAATTTGCCCTCCTCTATGCATCTTCAATGGCTCAAGGTTCAAAGGGTTATTCAAGTCACTCTCTCCTAATCAAAGATCTCCAAAACTAGGGTTTTCATTTTATCAAAGGATTGTGAATATGCAAAGCCTCAAATGGATCTCAAGGTCTCTCATATGTCTCAAGGCACCTCCATGTCAAAAGTCAAGCTTCTATTCCAAGGATTGCTCACTCAATGGCTCAGACGACCAATAATCGACTGTGTCTGTGTTGACCTAAAATTCAACTATAGTCAAAATACAGTCAAACTTCAAGATTTTTGGTCAAACATCAAGTATGTGAAGTTATATCCCTCATTTGATCAAAGACTGATCATGATCCATTAATAAGAACTCAGAAATGAACAAATTCCAAAGGTTCAAATTAGGGTTTTTTATAGGAGAAAGTCAACGCAACTTTGACTGGTCATAACTTCCACATGGAGTATCAAAAATCTCCCAACCAAAGCCTATTTTAAAGGAAATTGGATCCTCCACAACTTTGTTTCTCACAAGCCCGAGCTAGAAATGCTTCATTTGGAAGATATAGTACAAAAGATTATAGGTCCTTTTCAAAGATCAACCAAAAACAGTTTTTGTCAAAGGGCATATCATAAAGATAAAATCCCCAAATGAAAAACATGTTCCAAAGTGGCTTATGGAGGACATCTTGAGGTTTCCGAAAAGTCCTAGGACTCTGTCATACCTTAAAAATTGAGGGAGATACGCCTCGTCAAAGTTGGGCGATTTTGAAGGAAATATGTGAAACAAAAGCGATACAAAATGATTATTTTGGCAAATGGGCCTAACTTATTATGCTCCAAGTTTGTTCCTCAAGCAATCCCCAATATCATATCCTAAGGCCACGTTTTTGTAGGATTATTTGATTTTATATTAATTTTTAAATTCATTTAAAGATAATATAAAACAAATAAATGTGAGAAAATGAAAGATTTAATTTTAGAAGTAAATCAAATCAATATCAATTACTATACTACTCAATATTGGATGTATAATTGGTGCAAAGCAAGATTAGGAGGATTAAATGGAAATTGGATGAAATTGGAAAGTTTGGCAAAACATATTTTTAAAGAATCACTCAAATATCAATCACCAAAATTATCAAGGTTGGATTCAGAATTGGTGACCTAATATATCCCAGTATATATACAGCACATAGGGGAGGCGGAGGGGGTTTTTGGATTGGCCAAAGGAAATGCTGTGCAAAGCCAAGAAAAACCGTGAGTTCTGTGACCATGGCGGACGGGTTTTGAAGACGATTCGAGTCATTCTAAAGATCAAACAAGATTATTCGATGTTCCCTGAGGCGAACTCGACCTTCACAAACGGCCAAGGCGTCCAGCATCGTCATCAGAGCATTCACGTTTTGCTCAATAATTTTTATGTTCGGTTACATTGATTCACGTATCATGAACGAATTTCAATTGCAGGTTTGAGTTTAGATGGGGGTTTTAAAGGTTTCTGGAAAGTTAATTGAGTTTTGGCTGCTGTTTGGAGAATCTACCATTGTTAGGTTCTCGGAGCTCTGTTTTGGGATCTAGAGTTACAGATAAAATTAGAGGAAACTGATGGTACCAATGGATTCGGAAGGAGATTTTAAGTCGGTCTATGTCCTTGCAATTTATTTATTTGTTGTGCTTGATTGGATTTGAATTCGCAGGGAGCTATGTTCATTCGTGAAGCAGCGTTAATGAAGAAGAAGAAACAGCGCGCGTCTTCTTTGGTTTGTTTGAATTTTTATTTCGCGTTTTTGTTTGTATATCATAATTTGGAACCCTCCTTTTAACATCAACTGAACGCAGCACGCATGGCAAGTAGTACTGAACAAAAAATACAAAGGTGGGGGTTCGATACCCAGCTCCTGCGCTATTTTTACGAATTAACTAGCTTCGTGATTCTATGTGCCTCACGCATAAGAGCTTATCACACGCCCTCAATGCTCAACCACTGGATCATTAGCTTCCCAGATCCAGCGCACTAGGATGAAGGAGCATACCATGGGACTCCAAGGAGCATGCACATAGAATAACACGCCCAGGTTTTCTTAACTTTGTTTATTTTATTTATTTATTTGTTTCTATATCATTTACTGGTAATTGGATCAATATATTTTTATTTATATAATTTGATTGTTGAATTAGAATAATTTAATTAGGGTTATGATTATTTAGGATTATTTTCCCGAGTATTCGCCCGATTTGTTTGATATAATTTATTTTTATTTTAATCTTTAGTTATAAAAATCACAACAACCCTAGAGAGGTGGATCCAGTCAATTAAGGTTTGTCCAATCCCATTGACTGTTTGCCAAAAATATTAATTCTCATCAATTTTCTCTTCGATCCGATTATATCTAATAGTCGCGTTGGTGAGAAATAAAAATACACTTTATTTTGCTAAATGGTTTTAACCAAAGCTATTGGTTACGATGATTAGCATTCTCCGTTTATCAAAATTCGTTATTATTTGTAATTGAATTTATCGATTATGAGGAGTAACGATAATTAAAATACACACATTTGCTATTCGTGATAATCGAATCTATCGATTATAGTGGTTAGCAATCCTCCCTTTAATCCGTTAGCCATGGTAATCAAACCTATTGATTATTGCAACTAATGGTGACATATTAAATCAGGGTTGTACGCCCAATCCTAAAACACTTCCCCAATCTAAAACATTCAAAACACTTCAAATCAAACTACGAATTTTTATCCTTATTCAAAACTGCGATAGGCCATTCAAAAAGCCTTTAAACAATTTCAAACCACAAATTCAATTCTAAGGCGTACAATCCTGTCCCCGAACTACGTTGACTCTGATTCTCCCTAAGGAGATACGTAGGATCTTGGTAACAAGGCGAGTCTCCCCCCTTAAAATTTCAATTCATTCTTAAATTGTATTTGTTACCCTTTTCAATTCATTAGCTATAAACCTCATACACTTTATTTTGCTAAATGGTTTTAACCAAAGCTATTGGTTACGATGATTAGCATTCTCCGTTTATCAAAATTCGTTATTATTTGTAATTGAATTTATCGATTATGAGGAGTAACGATAATTAAAATACACACATTTGCTATTCGTGATAATCGAATCTATCGATTATAGTGGTTAGCAATCCTCCCTTTAATCCGTTAGCCATGGTAATCAAACCTATTGATTATTGCAACTAATGGTGACATATTAAATCAGGGTTGTACGCCCAATCCTAAAACACTTCCCCAATCTAAAACATTCAAAACACTTCAAATCAAACTACGAATTTTTATCCTTATTCAAAACTGCGATAGGCCATTCAAAAAGCCTTTAAACAATTTCAAACCACAAATTCAATTCTAAGGCGTACAATCCTGTCCCCGAACTACGTTGACTCTGATTCTCCCTAAGGAGATACGTAGGATCTTGGTAACAAGGCGAGTCTCCCCCCTTAAAATTTCAATTCATTCTTAAATTGTATTTGTTACCCTTTTCAATTCATTAGCTATAAACCTCATTTTGCCATAACCCTTATCTTTGCAATGTTAACCTTTAGGAAAGGGTTTTGGGTGCCTAACACCTTCCCTTAACCCGAATATAGTATCTTACCCTAAATCTCTTAACCATTAAAGGTTTCCTATTCGCCTTGGTAGAATAGGTGGCGACTCTCTATGTTTTAAATTTTTAGGCAGGTTGCTATAGCTGGCGACTCTGCTGGGGATAACTTAATAGTGAATACTATGCTCCTATAGGTTTTGGCAGGGTTTAGGTTTGGCGCATTTTAGGGTTTGGCAAACTTGCCATTTTTAGGGTTTGGGGGAGGTTCACCTTTATAATAAATATTTTATTTATTTGTTTTGTTTTTTGTCATTGGTTTTTTTATTGAATGTTTTATTTAAAATGTTTGATTATATATTATATGCATTGCTGTTTTTTTTTATGTTGTGTTAAACCCTAAGTGTGGGAGTTAACTTTGAGATCAGGGGGGAATCGAATCGCCTACGAGTCTCATTGATAACTCCACTCGGAGTGGGTTGAGTATTCGGAAATGTCCAAAACGAGGCTTGACTTTGTTGAGGGCAGGACTGGATACTTGGCTGATCTCTCCGAGAACCTACCCCAAAAATTCGAACCTCATGGATAAAATGAGTTGTTCTAAAATCCGAAGAGACAAAAAGTCTCGGAGGCTACGAACGGCCCCATGAGACCTTCTAGAACCCCCCATAAAAAGGTAGGCTCCCTAGAGCTGCTACGTCGAACCTATGAACTTAGGACTTTTGTGCTTTTGTGCTTGCTATATGTTTGCAATTTATATATTTCGAATATCTATGCGTTTCAGTTTTGCAGGTATCCCTACGTAGTCCCTAGCCTGTAAGGGCTCTAATTTCTAAGAACACGTCTTTCCCACAAAGGACATCACCTTCTATGCATTCCCTAACCTGTAGGGATTTTATTTTTATGTCCTTGTATCTACAACTACGCGTCCTTCCCACGAGGGACATCTTCGTTTACGCACGCCAATTGGTCTCTCGATGACCGTGAGATATAGTGACTGTCTCGAACGGTCACTCTGTGCTTGCTTCTGCGTACTCCCTAGCCCGTAGGGATTTTCCTTTTACACCTTTGTAATTTTACAACCACGTGTCCTTCCCACGAAGGACGTCTTCATTAACGCATGTCGATTGGACTCTCGATGGCCATGAGATATAGTGACTGTCTTGAACGGTCACCTCGCGCTTGCTCCCGCACACCCCTAACTTGAAGGGTTTTGATTTTCGTTTATACATCTTTCATCCATAGCCTGTAGGGATTTCTCTTCATCCGATATTGTCCTTAGATAGGTTGTGTTCCGCATAGAGAACCTTCCCACGAGGGACAACTTCATTGGTACACGTCGAACGGCCTCTCGATGGCCATGAGATTCGGTGATTGTCTTGAACGGTCACCAGCTGCCACCTTCCGCGTACTCCCTAATCTAAGGGATTTCCATTGGCGTGTCATAATATTTACCCTACAAAGATTCCACGAGGGGCCAATGTCACCTCTAAGGTTATCCCTAGGATCACATGTCACCCGTCTGCATTGCATGCAAGGAGTTATAATACAAGGAGTCTTGTGCATACGCATGCATTTGCATTTTCATGCATCCATACATTTACATTGACATTTACATTTGCATTCATATCTTCGCCCACACCCACACTTACCGTGCTAGCCGATTTCCAGAGACTCGTAGAGAAAAACTAAAGAGGAGAAAGAAGGAGGATAAACAATTAAGAATGATCTTAAGGAAAAGAGGACGCCTTTCACCATGCCAGCCACATGCCCACGCCTGGTCGTAACAGGATTGTGAATGCAACAAAGGTTATTATCAAGCAAGGATTAGTTCAACAACGAAGTTCCCTCATAGATACACTCAAGGGGTATCTAGTCGTAAAGGGGTTCATCTACGAACATAGCAAACTTACAAGGACGCTCTACGATAACCTGGGGGTAAGGATTAATCCAACTAGGGCAATACCCTGAACAAAAATGCGTGACTACGATGGAGGGAATGCGACATATGCTAACTCCATACCAAGGGGCAAAAAGGCCATAGGTTTTTCTATCAATCTACAAACTTTGAAGGCTGCAAATGGTGTGGTGCTATCCTTAGAAAAAAAAGGCAAAAGAGGTTCAGTCAAAGGAAACTCATGAAGTTCCGATACGACGAAAACCCACCGCTTACAATTATTTCCGACAGGTTTGACGTGCCCAAGGAGAATTCGAGATTACCCTTTACTTCTACAAGTCCATGAACTAAGGAGTAAAACCAGGTCAACGGATTCACAAAGGAGATTTCCCTTAGGATTAATAGGTTTATCATTTCAAGTTATAACCTCTACGATCACAAAATGTTATTTGATGTAAAACGTTGTATCTTTCGAATAGTGATTCAATAAAATAATCATGCATGTTTTTGAAATCAATTCATTCGCTTCATTCGCTCACTACTACGACTTTCCACTCACACTCTTCTATTCTATTTCAATTTCTACTTTCAATTATTAACAAACTTGAGGGAGAATGACGAATACAAATAACTAAGTCTCGCTAAATATATGCTTTCAAGGTAAGACCGAACCGACGATGTACATGCATTGTTTCAATCCCCAAACACTGGAGGTAAAAGGATGTTAATCCCTCGTCACCCCCTCGAGCCAGGAGTTGGAGTTTTCTTCTACTTTTCAAATAAACCTTGATTTTAACCAGGGGTAGGGTAGATTTCAATTAATTCAATGGTGTATTTTGGTTGTCAAGAGAATCAGTTAATCCAAGCAAGGATTCAAGCAAAGGTTCAAGCATATCTTCTCCCTCGCGTTCATCCGAGATTGAGGAAGCAATGGAGATAACATTCACAACATCTTCTTCCTCATTACATCATTCAAGATCGAGGAAGTATCAAAGTCGAAGCTTACAAATCAAAATCAACATGGCAGTCACAACAATCAACATCCAGGATCAAATTCCAAAAGGAGCTTTCAAAAGAAAAAACGCCCGATAAGTCAAAAAAGAAAATTCCATAAAAGAAGACAAAAAAGACTTAGGCAAAAATTAGGGCATCCCGATGGATCAAACTCAAAGGAATTGGTTCATGCAAAAATAAGGGATAAAAACAAAGCAAAAGCAAAACACAAAGTAGAATCTTGTGACTGCTAAATCATCGAAGCTTCTCATCTATGCTTAGATCTTTACAACACTTTTACCATTAATGCTTGAATCTCTACTAAGGCTTTTGCCCAACATTAAAACTGAAACGATTCTCTTACAAACAAAGCATATCCATTGGATTAGGCGAACTTTAGGATCTGGAGAACATCAAGGAGAAAGGGATGGGTTAAATAAAATTTTGAGCCTTATATCCATTGTTTTTTAAAACATGAACCAGGCCAAGTTACAACATTTAAAAGTCCTAATTGAGGCAAGGTTAACCACGAAAGCATATTAAGCAGGATTCTGTTATACTGACTCCTATGTTTGTTAAAACTATTTCTAACCACTGCGCTTCTTCAAGCATTCATCATCCACTCCTTCGATTTCAAAACTTGCATTCGCATCACATTAGAGTTACTTCTCAAAGGGTACAACGCCATCCACGAATATACACTTAGCACAAAGGCGATCATTTCTGATAAAGACTCTTGAATGGGGAAACCACGTCCAGAGGGTTTTCCTAAAACAGGGGCATACAACCAAACATCCTATTAACTAAGGGTATTCTTCCTAAGGTCCAATCGACCTGGGTCACATCTCAAAGCAGTCTCAATCAGGGGCATGTCAAACATGGGATAAATTCAACCCCCCATATCTGGGAAGTCAGGGGCACACCCTTCAATCTAAACGTCGAAGCATATGACAAGGTTATTTCCTGGGGCACTTCCCTCATAAGCATCTTTTTCCCACTGAAAATATTGGGGCAATGGATATCAAACCCATAAAACGCACAACAAAAGGAAAAGGCGCCTTCGTACTTTACAACCTCGAATCAATTTTTCTCCTAACTACGATCTTCAAAGTTCAAAAAGCAAGTATTTGGAAATCGCGCTAGCATCCAACAATCTTACAACATTAGCAAACTATATCCGCTTGGTTATCAACAACCTATCATTAGGGCATCATGCAAATACATAAATCATGCATTACATACATTGGTTGATACATTACACCATGCCTTGTTAGGTAGTCTTCTTTAAGACGTTATTCTCTAAGAACCTTTTCATATAGTCTTCTTTAAGACGATCATAGTCATTTCCAAGAACCTTTTCAGGTAGTCTTCTTCAAGACATTCTTTTTCTAAGTACCTTTTCAGGTAATCTTCTTCGAGACATTCTTGTTCTAAGTACCTTTTCAGGTAGTCATTTTCAAAGCAATTTGGCATCCTTTTCAGGAATCTCTTCGGGTAGTCTTCTTCAAGATATTCTAAGAACTTTTCCAAGTAGTCTTTTCTAAGACATCCATTATCCTTTCCAAGAACCTTTCTAGGTAGTCTTTTAAGACATTTTTTCAGCCTTTCCAGACAGTCTTCTTTAATACATTCCTCATCCTTTGCTAAGAACCTTTTCAGGTAGTCTTCTTTAAGACAAATTTTCATATCCATTCCAGAAACTCTTTTCAGGTAGTCTTATAGAAGACATTATTTCGTTCCACTCATTACATCAATCAACATATGCATGAGCATAAGCATTATCCCATACATCAAAACATCCAATTCAAAGCTCTGATACTAAACCACATTGTCCACCTGCTTCCCAGTAACCTTACCGATAATAGCAACCTTGTTGTTCATTTCACTCATAAAACATGTACATACGCACCAGCATATACATATCATCTAGGACATCCTCATACTACAAAAAACCCGAGTTCTAACCCTCGTGTTGTGATAGGTGTGTATTCCGACTCTCGAGTCGTGAGTTTTCAACCCTCGTGTTGTGATAAGTGTGTTTTCCGACCTGCGAGTCGTAAAACATTTGACACGCTATTGTCTCCGACCCGCGAGTCGTAAAACATTTGACATACTATCTTTTCCAACCCTCGAGTCGTAAGTCTCCAAGCAAGTGAATCTTTTTTCATACAGGCAAATAATCTTCTATGCAGGTAAATTTGTCCAAACCGGTGCAAGTGGATCCCATTGGTGCAGGGGAGCTTGCTAGAGCTATAGCAAGTGATCCTTTTAGGGATTAATCAAAACTACGATAGTAAGCAGGTATGACTAACTGCGACGACTTACTAGAATTATAGTAAGTGGGTCATACCATCTACGATAAGCTTACTCCAACTACGATAGCAAGTAGGTATGGCTAACTGCGACGACTTACTAGAGCTAGTAAGTGGGCCACACCATCTGCGATAAACTTGCTGAAACTACGATAGTAAGTAGGTGTGACCAACTGTGACGACTTACTAGAGCTATAGTAAGTGGGTCATACCATCTGCGACAGACTTACTCCAACTACGATAGCAAGTAGGTATGGCTAACTGTGACGACTTACTAGAGCTAGTAAGTGGGCCACACCATCTGCGATAAACTTGCTGAAACTACGATAGTAAGCAGGTATGACTAACTGCGACGACTTACTAGAATTATAGTAAGTGGGTCATACCATCTACGATAAGCTTACTCCAACTACGATAGCAAGTAGGTATGGCTAACTGCGACGACTTACTAGAGCTAGTAAGTGGGCCACACCATCTGCGATAAACTTGCTGAAACTACGATAGTAAGTAGGTGTGACCAACTGCGACGACTTACTAGAGCTATAGTAAGTGGGTCATACCATCTGCGACAGACTTACTCCAACTACGATAGTGAATGGGTATACCAACCGCGACGACTTACTAGAACTATAGTAAGTGGGTTACCTACAAACTGCAAACCCTTGCTAGCACCATAGCAAGTTAACTATCTTCTACACAGCAAACGGAGAACCCTCGCTATTACTAGCTACGGTCATTCATCACGTTAGTCCCCTGGCAGTGATATAAAGCTACGTCTCTTTGCAAATAGGGATTTATTTTCCCTGATCACAAGGCTTCTCGAACAACGCTTCAATTGGGTTTATCACGTTAGTCCCTCGGCAGTGATCTTCTTCAAAATCTCATCAATAACAAACAAGGTTCTATTTTTCTTTTCCAAAGTTACTAACTACAACTAACATAACTAACAATCATGCATCATTCAATTAACATATCTCAATCATAAATAATGCATATACATACATCGCTCTCATTTATTTTGAGAAGCTCACTGCATCATACATTACATGCATCATAACATTGCATAAAATTCAGGTTGCCTTTTTAGGCTATGCTACAATCAAAGCATCTGGTTCCTTCCAGAAATTATTTGCTTCATATGCCAAAAATGGTATTTACCTTGGGTGGCATCTTTAAGCCCATCTCCCGCAGAACATCCTTCCCAACAAATGCAAATTTCAGGGCATTTCAGTGTTCAATCATCTTAAACCTGAAGAATCAGATAGGCACGTCTGCCTATCGTGGTCTTCTTTGGTTTGTTTGAATTTTTATTTCGCGTTTTTGTTTGTATATCATAATTTGGAACCCTCCTTTTAACATCAACTGAACGCAGCACGCATGGCAAGTAGTACTGAACAAAAAATACAAAGGAGTGGGTTCGATACCCAGCTCCTGCGCTATTTTTACGAATTAACTAGCTTCGTGATTCTATGTGCCTCACGCATAAGAGCTTATCACACGCCCTCAATGCTCAACCACTGGATCATTAGCTTCCCAGATCCAGCGCACTAGGATGAAGGAGCATACCATGGGACTCCAAGGAGCATGCACATAGAATAACACGCCCAGGTTTTCTTAACTTTGTTTATTTTATTTATTTATTTGTTTCTATATCATTTAATGGTAATTGGATCAATATATTTTTATTTATATAATTTGATTGTTGAATTAGAATAATTTAATTAGGGTTATGATTATTTAGGATTATTTTCCCGAGTATTCGCCCGATTTGTTTGATATAATTTATTTTTATTTTAATCTTTAGTTATAAAAATCACAACAACCCTAGAGAGGTGGATCCAGTCAATTAAGGTTTGTCCAATCCCATTGACTGTTTGCCAAAAATATTAATTCTCCTCAATTTTCTCTTCGATCCGATTATATCTAATAGTCGCGTTGGTGAGAAATAAAAATACACTTTATTTTGCTAAATGGTTTTAACCAAAGCTATTGGTTACGATGATTAGCATTCTCCGTTTATCAAAATTCGTTATTATTTGTAATTGAATTTATCGATTATGAGGAGTAACGATAATTAAAATACACACATTTGCTATTCGTGATAATCGAATCTATCGATTATAGTGGTTAGCAATCCTTCCTTTAATCCATTAGCCATGGTAATCAAACCTATTGATTATTGCAACTAATGGTGACATATTAAATCAGGGTTGTACGCCCAATCCTAAAACACTTCCCCAATCTAAAACATTCAAAACACTTTAAATCAAACTACGGATTTTTATCCTTATTCAATACTGCGATAGGCCATTCAAAAAGCCTTTAAACAATTTCAAACCACAAATTCAATTCTAAGGCGTACAATCCTGTCCCCGAACTACGTTGACTCTGATTCTCCCTAAGGAGATACGTAGGCACTTGGTAACAAGGCGAGTCTCCCCCCTTAAAATTTTAATTCATTCTTAAATTGTATTTGTTACCCTTTTCAATTCATTAGCTATAAACCTCATTTTGCCATAACCCTTATCTTTGCAATGTTAACCTTTAGGAAAGGGTTTTGGGTGCCTAACACCTTCCCTTAACCCGAATATAGTATCTTACCCTAAATCTCTTAACCATTAAAGGTTTCCTATTCGCCTTGGTAGAATAGGTGGCGACTCTCTAAGTTATAAATTTTTAGGCAGGTTGCTACAGCTACAAGCTCAGGAAAGATATTTTTTGGCATTATGGGAAAAGAAGGAGGAAATACAAATAGACCACTTATTCTAGATGACACCAATTATGACTACTGGAAAGCGCATATGGTGGCCTTTCTAAAATCTATGGATAGAAAAACTTGGAAAGCTGTCATTAAAGGGCTGGAAACATCCTGTGATGACAGAGAAAGAAGGGAAGGACACCACTAAATTAAAAACATTAGAGGATTGGTCTAAGGAAGATGATGAACTTGCTCTTGGTAACTCCAAAGCTTTGAAATGCCTTGGCCAATGGTGTTGATAGAAATATATTATAGTTGCTAAATACTTGTACTATGACCAAAGATGCATGGGGAATTCTCATAACCACTCATGAAGGCACGTCAAAAGTCAAAATTTCAATACTTGAACTTCTCACAACAAATTTTCAAAATCTTATGATGAAAGATGATGAGTGCATTCTTGATTTTCACATGAGTATTCTTAACATTGCGAATTCATCTTGTGTCTTGGGAGAGAAGATACTAGAATAAAAACTAGTCAGAAAAATTCCCAGGTCTCTGCCCAAGAAGTTTGACATGAAGATCAAAGCAATAGAAGAAGCCAAAGACATTTGCAACATGAAAGTGGAAGAGCTGATTAGGTTTCTACAAACTTTTGAATTAGTTATCAGTGAAAGATCTCAAAAGAAGAACAAGAACATAGCCTTTATCTCCAATACTGATGATGAAGAGGATGAAAGTGACATGGAGACTGTTGAATGAATTACTAATGCTATTGTGCTTCTTGGGAGACAATTCAATAAGGTGTTAAAGAACATGGATAGAAATGAAAGATAAAATGTCAAGAACATCTTCTTCGACATCCACAAAAACACTGACTTTCAGAGAAAAGGAAGAACAGAGGAGAATCCAAATCAAGAAATAGGTATTCAATGTCATGAATTTGAAAGATTTTGTCACATTAGATCAGAATGTCCAACATACCTTAAGAAAAACAAGAGGGGCCTGACTGCTCCTTGGTTTGATGATGATAATTCTAAAGTTGAACATGTTGATGAAACTACTAAGCATGTTACAACTTTCACTGGTAGGTATGAATTCGATGAAGATTCTTGTGATGAGAATCTATCTTATGAAGAATTGGATGCTTCCTACGAAGAGCTCTGTGTCAGAAGTGAAGAGGCATGTAATGCAGGAGAAAAGCAGAAGAGAATCATAGCTCAACTGCTGGGTGAAATAGAAAAATTTTCATCTATTGTCTCTGATCTTCAAAGTGAGGTAACCTTATTGACCTCTAAACTTGAAAATATGACCAAATTCATAAGAATGTTAAACAATGGGTCTGATATGTTGGATGAAATTCTTCAAGTTAGAAAAGGGGCTGGAAACTCAACAAGTATTAGTTTTAATTACCAATCTCTAAATAAACATGGAAAAACTCTTGTGACAAAATTTGTTTTTTTGTAAGGAAGCAAGAGGTCACGATATCAGACCAAATGTTGCAACATCCTGCTGGACATCATAAATCTCAAACCAAAACCAAGTTATTACCATGAAAGTGTCATTATTATGGGAAATATGGTCACACAAAACCTTTTTTATAACAGACTGTATAGTTATCCTAAACACCCAAATCAACTAGGGGTAAACACGAGATGAGAAAAACTAGAAAGCAGTGGAAGTCTAAGGGTGTTGACACTAGTCTTATAGCCCATACTTATCTTAGATCTCCATCTAGATAAGACTGGTATTTTGACAGTAGCTGTTCTAGACAAATGACAGGGGTCACAAATTATTTTGTGGACATCAAGTCTTATTCCTCCAGTTTTGTCACATTTGGAGATGGAGATAAAGGTGAAATCAAAGGAGTAGGAAAGTTAGTGTGCACTAGTACTCCTAGACTAGATGATGTTCTTCTAGTGAAATGATTGACTATAAATTTAATTAGTATTAGTCAATTATGTGATCAAGGTTTAAAAGTAAATTTCACCAAGTTAGAATGTTTGGTTACCAATGAGAAGAAGGATGTTTTGATGAGGGGAGTAAGGTTTAAAGACAATTGTTATTCATGGGTACCTCAAGAAACTACCTACTCTTCCACATGTTTAATAACTAAAGAAGATGAAGTCAAGCTGTGGCACCAGAAGCTTGGACATCTAAATCTCAAGGATATGAAGAAGATTATATCTAGATAAACTATTAGAGGCATACCAAAGCTCAAAATTGAGGAGGGTAAGGTATGTGGTGAGTGTCAAATTGAGAATAAAATTAAGATGTGACACCAAATGTTACAACATCAGACTACTTCCAAAGTGCTAGAACTTCTTCACATGGATAGTCTTGGTGGAAAGTGGTATGTCTATGTGGTTGTTGATGACTTTTCAAGGTTCACTTGGGAGAAATTTATCAAAGAAAAATCAGAAACTTTTGCGGAAAGGACACTCAAATATATCCCATGATCAAGGTGATTCATGATAAATCTCTCAATCCCTTTATCACCAATCCCATATTGGCCGCCATGGAGAAACTAGATTTCTCAAGTGTCTTTTGGACAAAATAATGGTTTATGTGTGTCACTCATGTGCTTGTCAACTTTGATAGAATATCTGCTCTAGTTTTATGCTCCCTTGGTATACGTGCAATATCATATTTCTTAAACACGTCAAGCCTATCATTACGTAGTTCTACAAAATTGAATCTTTAGCCAGTGCCTCCCTTTTGACTTAAGAGACCATAAGTTTTGAATCCATATACATGGCATGATTTCTTCTTATCCTATTATTTAGGCCAACCTGAGTCTGATGATGAAACTTCATATTCTAATTGGTTGTTAGTGGTGGAAAAAATTAAAGCACATTTATACTTCAACTATGATTCCTTTGTCTCTAAAGAATGAGCCAGGATCCACTTTCGACACTATTTGATGATCCGTCCGTGAAGATAGTGTAAGTATGAAGTGAGCCTAAGAGGGGGGATGAATTAGGTTCTTTAAAATTTTATCTGGTATTATGAAGTGAAGGTGATAATTTTTAGGCAAAATACACTTTTTGGTCCCATATGTTAACCTCGGGGTTCATTTTGGTCCTTTAACTTTAAAAAGTTTCATATTGGTCCCTTAACTTTTCAAAAGGTGCCATTTTAGTCCTTTTTGTCATATTAGCGACGAAAAAACTCAAAAATTGGTCGCTAAATTCGTCGCTAATATGACAAAAAGGACTAAAATGACACCATTTGAAGAGTTAAGGGACCAATCTGAAACTTTTTGAAGTTAAGGGACCAAAATGAACCTCGGGGTTAACATACGGGACCAAAAAGGCTTTTTTGCCTAATTTTTATTGTTTGGTGATGTTATGAAAGATGTTAATGCAGAAAAATAAATGACACAAGGATATATCCTGGTTCCCCTCACAATCCGAGAGTACTCTAGTCCCCTTACGCATTAAGAGATTTTCACTATTGTTTGGTAACTAGTACAAGACTAACCAAATGCCAAGAACAAACCTCTTGAATTTTTAACAAAGTCAACCTATGAGAAAAATCCTCTCAATATGACTATATTGCTTCCAACAATCCTGGATAGCAATGATACAATAAGTATTTTGATTTTTGTATAAGAGTCTGTAATGATAACATAATGTATCAATCACTTGATTGATCTTCTCTACCAATCATGCAATTTATAAAAATAACAAGTGCTCAAATATTGATGAATATGCTATGAATTTTCTGGATATAGTTTATGAGACAATGCAGAAAATTCTTTTGAAAGTTTGGTAATCACAACACTTGAATGAAAGATATAATGATATAGGATGATGTTAAATTGCAATAGGAAGAGGTGAATTTAAATATGAAAATATAGGATATATATATATATATATATATATATATATATATATATATATATATATATATATATATATATATATATATATATATATATATATATATATATATATATATATATATATATATATATAGTGTCTTAACACCCCTAGGAATGATTTTGATTTAATGAAAAGGTGCAAGGATTGATAGACACAATTTAAATTTCGTTCAGATTTATAACATTAATATTTTTTGGCTCTGGAAATTGATTTACCAGCACAGGAAATCGATTTCCACAGACAAAAAACAATTTTCCAGAAACAAACTTGGCTGGGCACGCATGGGAAATCAATTTTCACTTATAGGAAAGCGATTTCTAGACTGAAAAAGTAGAATTTCAGATTTTTCAAAAAGTCAAAAAACTAAGTGAATACATATGATTTGAGGATGATTTTGAGCACTAAATTTATTCTTATAAAGAAAATGTTTATACCTATTAAAAAATTGAGCTCCATAAAGTCTTCCAGTGGTTTTGTATCTTGACAATTTTCTTTGAGACTTTAATGCTTGAGTAGTACAAACTTGATACATCCTTTCTTGATATTTATGAGTGCACACATGTTGTCTTAATCAAAACACATAACATTTGGAGAAGCTTGCTATCACATTCTCCTCCTTTTTGATGATGACAAGCAATGAGCTTTAAAAGTGATTTTTTGCTTGACATGTCCATATGCTCCCCCTATGTTGATGACTCCTCTTTTAACAAAGTTTTTATCATAACTTGGATAAGTCTTGAGACAAATTTTTCTATCCATGAGGCTGCATAACTTGGACACTAAAAAGCGACAAACACAATTTTCTTCTGCCCCTTTGTTATTATTAAAAAGGACGGGAAAAGAGGTAAACAAGAACAAAATATATATGATGCAATATAGTAAGAGATAAGAAATTATAACACATAAACATAATATAATAATAATAATAATAATAATAATCTTGTCTAATATAACAACTCATAACCATAAACATAACATAATAATAATAATAATTTTGTCTAAAGTACCACAAAAACATACTAAGAAAGATAAATAGAACATAAGAGACACAAGATAACTAATCACTAGCATTCATCTCCTCATTTCCATCACCTTCTTCTTCTCCTTCATCTTCGTAATTCTCAAGTTGTTGTTGAAGTTGATCAAAGTGAAGATTGAACTCATTCCAGGTTTTTTGATGTTCATGAATGTTACAGATTTCCATTTGGAGAAGTTTCTTGTAGATGATTTCCATGGTATAGCCACCATCGGGTATGTCGGGAGGTGCTTATGCATTCTCATCATCATTGTGTTTGTAAAGACCATCACTATCTTTGAAAATTTCCATATTTCTCAAACAATTGTCACTTGAAATTAAGCTTGTCTTCCCCATTTTCTTTGTGGGTTCTTTTCCTAACGGAACTCTAAAAGATTCCAAGATTTTTGTAATTGGGCGAGCATATGGTAGCCCACTTGTCAAAGAAAAACAATATTCCATATGTCGAAGAATCACATAAGCCCAATTAACTGGCATAGCATTTTTCATGGCACATAGAAGCATCATATCTAGTTCACCTTCTTTAGTATAATTGTTTCCTTTTGGAACAAGCACATAAGCAAGAAAATAGTGAAGCATTCGGTCACTTACCAATAAATTCTTGCTAGAGACAAAAACCTTGGATGAACCGGATTGAACATGTTTTGTATAAAATTCGTCTCGAGAAATACGACTTATACCAAAATAGTATTCCATCATTTGATAGTTAAGTTCTCCGAATTCTTCCGGAACATAACCTCGCATAATCCTTAGTCCTTCATAAGGAACACCCAAACATCTACCAAATTCTTCTATGGAGATAACAATTTCAACGTTCTTAACCTTAGAGTGTAAAGTAAGAGTGTCATCAATCCTAAGGTGAGCATAAAAGATTCTAACCAAATCAGGATAAAATGGGCCAGCATCAATGACAAACTCCTCAATATTTTGAAAAGCTAGCATTTCTGGGAAATTGAAGCTAGTGTTAGGGAATGAAGCAAGATTACAAAATTTGGGTCTGATGATGGATCTCTGTTTGAAGTTGAAGAAAGCTTTGCGTTGCCTTACTGGTGGAAGTTCTTGTTCAGAGTCAGTGTCAGAGTTGACAACCATGGGAGATTTTCCTCTTGATCTCTTTAGAAGTGCCATTGAAGAGCTTTGGAGAGGTGAAATTAAGTGTGAGAAAGGGTGATTTTTCGTTTTTGGGGTTAGGGTTACAAAATAAGTGCTTTTTGGAATGACTTATTTTGTGAGAAGGAGAGAAAATAAGGTTTTGTAAAAGTTTGGATAAGTGGGTTTTAATGGATATAAAATTGGTAGATGGAGAGATTTAATTGGGTATTGAAGATTGCGTTGACTACCTTGTATGTTATCAAGGAGAGTAGATGAAGAGTGGAAGAGAAAGTGAATGCTAGTTTGACTAAAACAAGTCGCAATACAATGTGCAAAATAAAATATAAACAAAGTAAAAAACAAAACGTACAACACTTACTGGAGTTGGGTTACGGAAATGGATTGCCTATGGGAATGAATCGATTTCCAATTACACAAACAACCTTCTAGAACCCAAATATTGAGATTTTCGTTGAAGGAAATCAATTTCTTGTGAGGGTAAATTGATTTCCATGACAATTTTTGTCCAAAATTGCTGAAACAGTAGCTTTGTAACTTCGAAACTATTATAAAAACAGTTATGGAATAATATGTATCATCAAAATAACATGTTTAGGCAATATGTGAGCATAAGTTAAAAAATAAAAAACACAGTATCACATGTAAAATTATGATTTTTACAAATGAAATTGTGAAAAATAATGAAAGATTAAAGAATGATAACATGTACCTTGGTTGATAAAAAAATTATAGTGGTGGAGTTCATACATCATTTTCATCCAAAATGCCGAGTTCTCTTCAAATCTTGAAGAACGGTTCTCGAGCAAGTGGTTTTGTGAAAATGTCTGCGAGTTGATTATGTGTATCAATGAATGAAACTTCGACGTCTCCTTTTAGAACATGATCGCGAAGGAAGTGATGTCGAATGTCAATATGTTTGGTTCTTGAGTGCATGACGGGATTCTTTGTAATGTTGATCGCACTTGTGTTGTCACACTTAAGGGGAATGCATCCAAGATTTACGCTGTAGTCGCTAAGTTGTTGTTTTAACCATAAGATTTGAGCGCAACAACTAGCGGCTGCAATGTATTCTACTTCAGCGGTACTAAGAGCGACACAAGCTTGTTTCTTGCATGACCATGAGACTAAAGCATTTCCTAAGACGTGACATATTACACTAGTGCTTTTGCAATCAATTTTTCAACCTGCATAGTCCGCGTTAGAATAACCAAGTAAATTACATACAATACCTTTTGTATACCATAATCCAACGTTCGTTGTTCCCTTCATATATTTCATAATGCTTTTTACTGCCGTGAAATGAGATTCCTTTGGATTTGCTTGAAAGCGAGCACATAAACAAACACTAAACATTATGTCAGGATGGCTTGCCGTCAAATATAAAAGTGAACCAATCATACCTCAATACTTGGTAATATCAGTAGAGACACTGGATTCGTCTTGATCAACATAGGTTCCGGATCCCATTGGCGTAGACATTGCTTTACAACTATCCATGTCAAATTTCTTCAACAAATCTTTACAATATTTGGATTGGTTGATAAAGAAGCCATCCTTTAGTTGCTTGATTTGAATTCCAAGAAAATAGTTCATCTTCCCCATCATAGACATTTCAAATTCTCCTTGCATTATTGATGAGAATTCTTCACATAATTCTTTGTTGGTTGATCCAAAGATGATGTCGTCAACATATACTTGAACTAATAGAGTATTGTTGTTGATTTTATTTATAAACAATGTCTTATCAACTTTACCTTTTTCAAAGCCATGTTCACATAAAAAATTGCTAAGACGATCATACCATGCTCTTGGTGCTTGCTTTAATCCGTAGAGTGCCTTTTTCAACTTGAATACATGCGATGGATTCTTGAAGTCTTCAAAGCCAGGGGTTGTTTGATGTAGACTTCTTTGTTTATGTATCCATTTAGGAATGCACTTTTGACATCCATTTGAAAAAGATGAAAATTTAAAGAGCAAGCATAAGCAAGTAAACGACGAATAGCTTATAACCTTGCAACCGGAGCAAAAGTTTCTTCAAAGTCGATTCCTTCTTCTTGATTATAACCTTGAGCCACCAACCTTGCTTTGTTTCAAACAATTATACCATTCACATCAAGATTGTTCTTAAACACCCATCTTACTCATATGATGTGTTTATCACTTGGTTTAGGAACAAGTTCCCAAACTTGATTCTTTTCAAATTGATTTAACTCTTCTTGCATAGAAAATATCCATTGGTCGTCTTATAAGGCTTCATTAACTTTGGAAGGTTCAATTTGAGAGACAAATGCCATGTTTAAGCAAGCATTTTGAAGGTTTAGTCTTGTTACAACGCCTTGAATGATGTCACCAATAACTTTATCGATTGGATGATCTCTATGAGTTCTCCATTCTTTGGGTTGATAATTGGTATTAGCATTTGGTTGTGAGACTTCTTCTTGTTGTTCCGATGGTTTGACATTTTTATTTGGTTGAAAAACTTCTTCTTATTATTTCGGTGGTTCTTTATTGACATCTTTTGAAGAAATTTCTTGAGGGATCTCTAATATATCATCATCATCATCATCATCATCACAAGTAATAATATCCTCCATGGAGGGATTAGATTCATCAAAAGATACATTCATTGATTCTTCAATTTTTAAAGTTCTTTTATTATATATTCTATAAGCTTTACTAGAAAGAGAATAACCAAGAAAAATACCTTCGTCGGATTTTTCATCAAACTTACCAAGATTGTCTTTGTCATTGCTCAAGACAAAACATTTGCATCTAAAGATGTGAAAATAAGCAATGTTTGGTTTCCTTCCTTTGAATAGTTCATATGGAGTCTTCTTTAAGATAGGTCAAATATTAACTCTATTACTTACAAAACATGCCGTGCTTACCGCATCCGCCCAAAAATATTTAGGAAGTTTTGAGTCGCTAAGCATCGTTCTTGCAAGTTCCACAAGTGATCTATTCTTTCTTTCCACTACTCCATTTTGTTGAGGAGTCCTTGGTGCCGATAAATTATGAGATATTCCATGTTCTTCGCAAAATTCTTCAAAAGAAGCATTTTGAAAATCTCCACCATGGTCACTTCTTATGGAGGCAATTGTAAGTGACTTCTCATTTTGAATTTGCTTTGCATATTTCTTGAATGCCTTGAATGCATCATTTTTCTGCACTAGAAAAAATGTCAAAGTATATCTAGAGAAATCGTCAACAATAACTAAAGCATATACATTACCTCCGAGACTCCTTGTTCTTGATGGACCAAATAAGTCCATGTGTAACAATTGTAGTGGCCTTGTAGTGGACACCACATTCTTAGATTTGAAAGTTGATTTTGTTTGTCTCCCTTTTTGACATGCATCACAAAGTCGATCTTTGACAAACTTTATTTTAGGCAATCCAATGACAAGATCATGTTTGATTAATTTATTCAAATGTTCCATATGAATATGAGCAATTCTTTTGTGCCAAAGCCATGAGTCGTTATTGTTTGCCATGAGAGATTTCACCTTTAAAGATAAGTCATCAAGAGAAATCATAAATATATTATTAATTCTTTTATCTTTAAGTTTAACCTCATGAATGACTTCGTCTTTTATCAAGCATTCATCTTTAGTAAATTTGATCTTGAATCCTTTGTCACAAAGTTGGCTAATAATAAGAAGATTGTGCTTTAGTCCTTCGACATAAAGAACAACTTCAATTGATGTAAAAGGTGGTGCACCAACTTTGCCTACGCCAAGAATCTTTCCTTTATCAACATATTGTTTCTTTTCAACCTCGGAATCTTTTTGCATGGTATCCATTTTTTCTTCAAGAGTTTTGATTTTTTTTCTTGTGTTGATATGGTTCTATATAGCATTTTGCATTTAAATAATTCATTTATGGCACCTTGAGCATCATTATCATAAATGGAAAATTCATTACTTACCTCATCACTTTCATCATCGGAATGGTGTGAAGCCATCAATGCTAGATTTGCACTTTCGTCGCTATCCGAATCGGATGATGAACTTATCTCATTGTCTTCCCATGAAACATAGGCCTTTTTATTCTTGAAGTCCTTTTTGCCTTTGACACCACCATTCTTGGATAGTTTAGGACAATTTGGTTTTATATGACCTTGCTTGCAACATTCATAACATGCGACATCTTGTGTTGAAGTGGAAGCCTCCTTTTTCCTGAAATGTTTCTTTCTTTTTGCAAAGGAAGAAGATATATCATTTTTACCAAAGAACTTACCAAGTCGTTTAACAAGGAGCATGAATTTTTCATCTTCCACCGGTGGATCATCGTATATAGAATATACTTTCAAAGCAATGCCTTTGAACTTTGAATCTAAACTTTCATGCTTTTGAAGTCTTCAGAGTTTTGTTTCGTATTCTTGAAGTTTTTCGAACAATGTTGCGGAAGTCATTTTTGTTAGAGTCTTCTTCTCGAATATTGTTGTTACCTTTGGTTGCCATTCTCCGGTTAAGGATCTTAGAACTCTAAGATTTTGTTCTTCGGTAGAGATTTTCTTTCCAAGAGCGTCTAGATGATTTATTAAGTGAACAAATCTCTTTTGTAGATCAAGAATGGTTTCTTCGGGCTGCATTCTAAATAATTCATATTCTTGACTCAAAGTATTTAATCCAGATCTATTAACTTCAACGGTTCCTTCATGAGTTTCTACTAGCGTATCCCATATTTGTTTAGCCGTTGTACATGCCGAAACACGAAAGAACTCGTCCATGCTAAGTGCTCATTGAAGAAGATTGATAGCCTTTTTGTCATCAAGAACCTTCTTTCTATCGTTATCATCTCATGAAGCTTTAGGTTTATCTGATCCAACACCATTGACGCCAGTTACAGGAACACGAGGACCTTTTAGAACAGCCTCCCATACTTCTTCTCCTTGTGCTTCTAAGTGATCCCTCATTCGAATTTTCCAAAAGTCAAAGTATTATCCACAGAACAATGGAGGTTTGTTATTGCTACCTGCATCTCTAAAAACCAGATTTTGATTTGCGAAAACCATCTGGATCTTTTAGGAACAGATTACCTATAACCTGCTCTGATGCCAATTGTAAGTATGAAGTGCGCCTAAGAGGAGGGGGATGAATTAGGTTCTTTAAAATTTCATCCGGTATTATGAAGTGAAGGTGATAATTTTTCTGGTTTGGTAATGTTATGAAAGATGTAAATGCAGAAAAATAAATGACACAAGGATATATCCTAGTTCCCCTCATAATCCGAGAGTACTCCAGTCCCCTTACGTAGTAAGAGATTTTCACTATTGTTTGGTAACTAGTACAAGACTAACCATATGCCAAGAACAATCCTCTTGGACCAAGAACAATCCTCTTGGATTTTTCACTAAGTCAACCTATGAGAACAATCCTCTCAATGTGACTATATTGCTTCCAACAATCCTGGATAGCAATGATACAACAAGTACTTTGATTTTTGTATAAGAGTTTTTAATGATAAAATAATGTATCAATCACTTGATTGATCTTCTCTACCAATCATGTAATTTATAAAAATAACAAGTGCTCAAATGTTGATGAATATGCTATGAATTTTCTGGATATAGTTTATGAGACAATGCAGAAAATTCTTTTGAAAGTTTGGTAATCACAACAATTGAATGAAAGATATAATGATATAGGATGATATTAAATTGCAATAGGAAAAGGTGAGTTCAAATATGAAAATATAGGATATATATAGTGTCTTAACACCCTTAGAAATGAGTATGATTCAATGAAAAGGTGCAAGGATTGATAGACACAATTTAAATTTCGTTTAGATTTATAACATTAATATTTTTTTGGCTCTGTTACTCAGGAAATCGATTTACCTATACAGGAAATCGGTTTCCTTGAAGCGTTGCGTTCATTTTTTCAAAAACTAACACTAGAAATCGATTTACCACCACAGGAAATCGATTTCCACAGACAAAAAACAATTTTCCAGAAACAGACTTGGTTGGGCACGCAGGGGAAATCAAATTTCAGATTTCATCTAAACGCATAACATTTGGAGAAGCTTGCTATCACAGATAGTCCACTTTATACATTACTCTTAGGTAGCTCGTATCAAGTCAGTGATGAAATTCACAAAGATATGGGATTTAATTGCCTTCTTGGATTCAAAAGAAATGTCAAACCTTAAGATCTAAATGGATCACTTAATTATCGGCCCTACCAAATTAGGTCCAAAAAGAACTTGCTCTAATGGCTGATCTGCGTGAACCACTATGGAATGTGTCAAGAATAAAATTGCAACTTTATTGAAGCCATCACCCAAGTTGGAGAAATATTTTCAATCTTTTGAAAGAGAGTTTGAGGACCCGCTAGCCTTGAAAGTGAAGTAAACTTGGTTCTAATTGGTGCCTACCTACCAGACAAGGACGACCACTACTATAAATAATATATTTTATGACAAATATTTTACCCCAGCCATTGAAACTCTAAGGTCAAATGACTTAGAATGCACCATTATTCATTATTTAAATTTTGTTTTTTTTATACCTCAGTTTTCCCAAAACTGACATAAAATGTTGCTCAGAGCTTCGATTCCCAACTCTTGCAATTTTAAGTTTCATTTAGAACCAAAAGGCGCCTATATTTGACAAATCATCTTTACCTCGATTTTTATATAAAATCAAAGGTAAAAAAATTCATGACACCTAGCAAATGCAGTCTATTTTTTATTTGTAAATTAAATCATCTAATCCTTCGGTTTCTCAAATAATCGAGGGAATATATAATCATATTTTACTATAAAAGAATTATTTAATAAATTTCTACTCTAAACCTAACTTATATGTAGTTGCTCCTCTCCAAACTCGTACGCATCAGTCTTATGGATTGATTGCAAGACAGAAAAAATATTCAACGTTCTTGTTTCTATCTTGAACAAACATTTTGTCTGCCTTTGAAATCTATCCTAAATTATGATGTTGATATTGTTGTTTGAAATACCCTTCAAATGTTATTAATCAAAAGGTATACATTAAAATATGCTCAAGATATTTCCAACACTATATATCTTGTTCTCTTTCTTGTGAAAACATTTTCTCTAGAAATGCTTAAGAACTCAGGGAACAAATCTCATGGATGGATTGCAAGTGCAGAAAAAATTCTTATTTTTGGAACAAATAAATTATAATTGGATAAGTTATGGAGTGATTGTGGATAACTTATGTGAAGGCTTACTCGCATTTCATTATCCACTCGAATTCCACCTCCTTCCTCATGATCCCGTAGAATAAAAGTGCATGTTGGGAAGATCTAAATAGGAACCTATTAAGAGCGGTGAACTTTCCATTCAAATTCATTATTCTTTCCTTTGCGGATGAGATTTCCATCTTGATGATCACGTCACATTTGTCTGGGTTGACTTCAATTTAGTGTTATGTGAGATAGAAGCTCGAGAATTTTCTAGCTTTAACTCCAAAGGTGCACTTCTCCAAATTAAGTCTCGTGTTGTATTACTGGAAACAATTGAATACGCTGGTAAGGAAGCTTTCATGTATTTACTCTTCATGGATTTAACTATCGTTCCACCTATATATAACTCTTGCATATGGTGAATTCTTATTTACCCAACTCAAAAAGTTGGGTAAAGTTACCTTCAATGTAAAATGTCTTGGAAACAACAAATAATTGGACTATTTTATAATTAATTAAATATGTTAAAATTAAATGGAATCTTGTGATTGGTTGAAGGTACATTACCCATCTTTTAGTGATGGGTAGAGAAGTTATCCCCCTTGCATATTGCCAATTTTATTCTCAAATATTTTGTTCTCTATCCTCTAATATTTTGCACTTGCATTTTTTAAACCAAAGATCATTACATTGTACATGTGATTGGCGTGCTTCATCATGAAATATGTTGTGTTTCTATCTTTATCATGCATATGTGATTGGCGTGCTTCATCATGAAATATGTTGTGTTTCTATCTTTATCATGCATATGTATCTGATTATATATGGAGTTGGTATCCATAAGCGATAAATTTTTTTACCCTACAGAGTTGTCCACTAATTTTTCAGCACTGGAAAGAGGGTGAGCATCTTTATGATACACATTTTTAAGGCTTGTGTAATTGACACATATGTGCAACTTTCCAGATGCTTTGTTGACTATAAATACTCTGTACAACCATTATGTGTACCTCAAATTCGATATAAAATTAGTCTGAAAGGGAACACCAAGAGTTGAATGTCTAACTTCGCGACATCCACCCCTTTTCCAAATTTCACCATAAGCTCAATGAAGCCCTAGGAGTGGGTTGTTAATCCCTTGAATCCTTATATATCATTACCCATGTAGGGTAATAAACTTTCTTCCTTGAAGTATAAATTGGTGAAAATTTTGGCATAACCACATGAGCTTCTCCCACCAACGAGCATCCTTGACACATTAAAATTGGCCATGATGTCATTATCACTAAAGGAATATTTCGTTGAAGATGCCTCATACCTTCTCACTCTCTTTAAAACCTAAGATGATTCATGTTGCTCTCCTGATGATGGTTCTCCTTCTTATTTACTTCCAACAATTATAAAATCTTCCTTTCCAATATTTCCTTGAATGCCAATTTCGAACGTGGGTACCCTCCCGTGATAATGCGATGAAATGACAACCATTATAACTGAAGGCTAAGAACGTCTGATTTCTCTTATTGTAATCATCTTCTTCATTGTTTTCTTTGCCTTCATTGGTGCCTTCAATGTCCTAAAATGTATTTCTTTACGATTTTCTAACCCGACAGGGAGAGCACTTTCTACAAGGGGATTCACTTTGTCTACTAGACTTTAGAAGAGAACCTCTACGTCTCTTGTGGTCTCCCTTGCATGCATCATCCTTGGCATATCTACCAAGTCTTCCTTTCTTTATCAAATACTCTTTATAATTAACAAGGGCTATCGGAGTGTTAAGCAAAGAGAAAGAAAAATAGATCAAAGGTGAAGAAAGGATGCAGAAATTGCTCGTAATACCATATTAATGCAATATCTTGCGAAGGAAGAAACTCATTAATATTGATGAATGAATGATAATTTGCATACATTGAAAATGAGAATGGTCTTCCTTATATAAAGAGATCAATGGATGTTAGTTTACTAACAAATTAACTAACCATTCAAAAATAGGAGAAACAGAAAACTTGTACATAAAATAACCATAATATCTAACATTAATTAATCCAAATAACATGAAATAAAGAACTTGTTTTAGTCCATGTAGATGCCATGAGTTGCCGCTTTAAGAAAACATACGTATATAGCTAAAAGCAATTTTCTATTTTAAAACCAAACAAATTAATTTAACATGAATTCCCATTTTTAAACCTCAAACGTAGGTATATACCATGGAGATATGGTTCCAAACATTCACTTAAATCACTACGCCAAACAAGGAAAAAGATAGCGTTTTGTTTGGCTTTAGGCGGCGCTTTAAAGCGCTGTCTATTCCCCCGCTGCCGTAGGTAAAGGCAACGCTTTTTTTCACCTTGAAAGTGCTGCTAAAGGCACCCTTTAGCCAGCACTTTTACCTATAAAGCGTTGTTAAAGGCCCCCTTTAGACAATGCTTTTATATTAAAAGCGCTGCTAACGACCCCCTTTAGACAGCGCTTTTCTAAAACAATTTTTATAAAAAAGCCTCTTAAAAGCGCTGCTAAAGGCCACCTTTAGGCAGCGCTGACCCCACAAGCGCTGCTAAAGGCCCACTTTAGCCAGCGCTTTTTTCTTAAAAGCGCTGTTAAAGGCCCCCTTTAGGCAGCGCTTTTCTGAACAAAATTTTTCAAGAGCTTTTAGGCAGCGCTTCTATTTTAAAGCGTTGTCTAATGTCCACGAAATTTTTAATTTAATCTATTTAAAAAAGGCTTGCCCCAGGTTTTCACCACATTTTGCACCTGTATATACCATTACAAATTTCACATATAAACAACAAAAAAAAAACTTTATTTTTCAGAGCTAAGATGCTAAGAATATATATATACGAATAAACTTTGTAGTTTTTATATGCTAAGATTCTAAGAATATATTAATAAACAACAACAAAATTACATCCAATTCAATGAAAACAATTGCATCATCCAAAACATTGTTATTTTTTACACAAGTCAAAAGGATGCTAATATCTACTTTTTCTTCTTGCCAGCAACTGTAACCTTTTTACCCTTCAATATTCTGCAATTGCATCAAACCATTACAATCACAAAACAGAATAACAGAAAACCAAAAACAAAATAATATAAAGGTGAAAAACATTTTACATTAGTGTCCATAAAACCATTCTACATTTGCCACGAATGTATTTCAAACGACCTACATATCACTAAATAATCTATGTAGATAAATCAAATATTGCAGCATGCACTTGGCTATACTCAAAATTCTCATCAATTATAGTAAGATTTCAATATACCTATACAACTTTCAACTCAATCATGAATTGACACCAATCCTCCTTAAGTTCACCCAACTTAGATCTTGAGTAAGTATCACACTTGAAGTCATCAAAGTACTACAAAATAAAATAACTTGGTATGTTTAAGTTAAAACTATTTAATTATATGAGAAATATGTGTTAAATATTAAAATAACTCTTAAGTTAGAAATCCATACCTTGGACAGAATCTCTATTTGATTCAAAAGAAGAATTTCTTTCATAAACCGTAACATGTAAAAACCGCAATCTACTTCATTACACTGCTCAGGACACTACACATGGAAAGAAAATATGGATAAGGCCTAAGTTTTATCACGTATCATCACTATTTATATAATCAAAATTGTGATAATTAATTAATATACCTCCACTCGAATCCATGTGATGTTGTTGGCTTTACTCTTTGGTACTTGACTTCCTTTTTGTATGAACATGAGAACTTTGGCAAGGAACCACGAAAGTAGAGAGCTTTCACTAGGACTCAACTATCCTATAAACAACACTATTAATGTAGCTTCACCTTCAACCACTTACTATTAAGGTTTTTTTAATTATTCACAATATATCACAAAATAGAGAGATCCAAATAACATAACACATCAATTCTACCACTTCTAAAGCAATTAGAAGACATATAATAGTATATAGAATTAAGATGCCACTGTAAAAGCATTAAGAGTTAAAGTGAAACAATGAAGAGCTTTTGAGTTGAAAACAAGCACTGCATAGACAAGAAAATTAGATCCAAACACAGGCAGATTCAGTTAGCAGAGAAACCCAAGGTTTTGAAAAAGCTATGAGCAGGATCTCGGCCTCAAAATTAAGGTTTTTTTAATTATTCACAATATCAAGGATTGAGAATGTGGCAAAAATAAAAAACCTATCACAATATCATTCATAATATTTATTTCAAGTTGTATTCCATTAACCTATCAAAAAATCATTCTTAACAGCTTGTATATCAGAATTATAATTAAACTACAATATCATATAAAACCATTTTCTCTAAAATATCATACTAAGAATTAAATATCAAAATAAATTTATATCTTATTGACCTAATAACTAATTATTCGTTTTTCTATATAATCATATCATTTTACATTCATATATTCATAAAGAAATAAGTCTTTAGTAAACTTCAGGCTCCTATCAGAGTTTTATAAATGTCAAACTCAAACATAAAAATAAATCTACCAACATATTACAAACCAAACCAAGTAAATATACTACCATATTACAGACAAAACCAAATAAATCTACTAACTAATTACAGACCAAACCTTGAATTCATTGATAGATCAGACTTAGTACTTGTAAACAAACTTATGACTATCTTCAGTGATGTTTTATTAGTTTATATACAACATCACCTCCTAAATCCTAAAACCGCTCTTCCGTGTTAATATTTGAAAGAAGCTTAAAAGCATAAACCTTGAAAGTACTCAACAAACTATACAACATAGCCTCCACAAGTAACCTAAACAGGAAACCCAGTCTCCTGCATTCTAAGCACAACCATCTTTGTGCTTTATACGTATAGTACATACAAATTACTAGGATACTATCGAGTATTAACTATCAAACCAATGCCTAGGACAGACAGACAATCCGGATTTAGATAATTCCTATAAGATACCTAAGATCCGAACCATTCATAACCGCGAAATCAAATATCTCGTTTCTAACAACAACAACAACAACAACAAAAATTGGGCAATAAACACACATAAGTAAAAGAGAGGTGAAGAAAATTGCGAGTAGGTGCCAACGATGGGGTAACCAAGAGAAGAGCGCTGATCCAATTTTCAGAGACCTTGTGAATGTAGGGCTTTGTATGAATGTCGTCGAGTGAATGTTGTCGAAAGTGTTAAAGTTAAGAGGGGCAGCGGAGCACGGAGGTGCGTGAGGGAGAACACTGTTTTTTGGGTGTTTAGGGTTTTTTTGCGTGAGGGAGAAGAGGAAACAAATCTGAGAGAATATCGAAAGAATGAAAGAATTTATTTTTTAAATTTAATTTTAAACGACTTTAGGCAGCGCTTTCTTCATAAGCGCTGTCTAATGTGGGCCTTTAGCAGCGTTTTTTAAGATATATTTTTTTATATTTATCTGACCTTAGACAACGCTTATTGAGAAGCGCTGGCTAATGTGGCCCTGTACCGGCGCTTTTGTAAAGCGCTTTCTAAAGCAACCCCTTTAGCAGCGCTTTTAAGAAGCGCTGACTAAGACCCCTTTACCAGTGCTTTTCCTTATTTTCGTATACAGCTTCCATTTTATTTTTTATTTCACTTATAGCAGCGCTTTTGTATAAAAGCGCTGTCTAATGGACGCTGTCTAAAATCTTTTTTCGCGTAGTGACTATTGTTTTAGTCCCTTTTAGTGTCACTATCTTCTATTTTTTTCCTACCTACAAGCTAACTACATTGTAATTCCATTTTGATGTCGTTCAGTATTTGTATTGTCATTCCATTAGTTTCCAAATCAATACTATTTCTTACCTATTAAGTTCATGTTGGTGTAACACTCATTTTGAAGTAAAATTATGCCATATCATTGCCACATAAAGAAAGAAACTCATCAAGAAAAGATTGAAATTTTCCGAAAAATCAAGTGGGAAATTTCACCTAATTAAGCATCCACTTCAACCCAATAGCAGCAGCATACTCATTCTTATGACATGTTTACAAATCAAGTCGCTTGATTCAATAACCGTCGCGATTGACTCACTTTTCTCCTTGCTTCATGAAGAAACAAAAACACATATGCAGTTTTTCAAAGAAGCTTCATCTATCTTCTCAAGAACAAGAACCTTCTGTGCTATTATTAGAGTAACTTATTCTTTAATGCAGTAATTTTTAGGCATATTTTCCTTATGCCGTGTTGAACAAACTTTTCTTCATTAACTCATAATAAATAAAACCTTCTTCACTTTTTCTTATTAATATTGTAGAACTGAGTGGAACTCAACCCATTGAATTTTCTCTCGGAATTGAACCTTACTTATGAGTGTGGTATTCATCGAGTTCTAACACATTGCCAAAATTTTTGTTATATTTGTCGATATTACATGACATTGTTTTGAGATTTATTTAGGGAACGAGGAATGAAGCATGAGACTCGAGTCAATTTTTCCAATCCCTATCGTGAATGCCAATAATGTAAGCCCCCTTCTCGCTTGAGAAAATGCTATATGGCTCTTATGATTCGGAGTATGTAAAAAGTGAATGCCCTTGCTAAACTTAGGGGTATGAATAACTATAGTCATGATTCATGAGACAAATTACGGGTGAAGAATCGGTTCCAATCCCAACTGCTTCACTGGGCCGTGTG